>NC_051163.1:125487153-125751893 GCF_013339745.2 Dermacentor silvarum | reverse complement strand
GGCAGGTACCAAAATTGGCATAGATAACAGTGTATGCCGAACATAAATGATACGTTATGACATGAATGTTATGACATGCGTGTCATGCAGGTCATTAAACAGCCGCCTAAAGGGACAATGACGCAGCGAAAAAACATTAACACTCAGAAACCACTGAAAAGGGTTCGGACGTGGGTACTAAGTGAAGTGAACACTAAAGGATGATGCTAGAAGTCGTAGTTTTGAGCATGACTCAGCAAAAGAAGATTAACACTCAAGAACCACTAAAATAGGTTCTGACGTGGGTACTAAGTGAAGGAAACACTAAAGAATGGTGGTAGAAGCTATAGTCATGAGCATGACTGAGCAAAAATTGCAATCATTCAGCAGAAAAACATTCACACTCAAATACCACTGAAATGGGTCGGACTGGGTACTACAATGAAGGAAACCTAAAGGATGACGGGAAAAGTCACAGTCATGAGCATGACTCGCAAAAATGACATGACTCCGCAAAAAATGATTACCACTCAACAACCACTGAAATGCGTTCGAACGTGGGTACTACATGAACGAAACACTAAAGGATGGTGGTAGAAGCCATAGTCATGGGCATGACTGTGCAAAAATGACAATGACTCAGCGAAAAATTATTAACACTCAGAAACCACTGGAATGGGCTTGGACGTGGATGAAGGAAACGCTAAAGGATGGTGGTAGAAGCTGTAGTCATCAGCATGACTGAGCAAAAATGACAATGACTCAGCGAAAAAAATATTCACACTCGGAGACCACTGAAACGGGGTCTGACTTGGATACTAAATGAAGGAATGAATGAATGAATTCTTTTATTAAGAAAGGGGAAGACCGAAGGTCGCTGGTGGGGGAAGAGGGACATACGGGGAGAGGTAGACAGCCACTAATACGCGCGAGCCAGGCCTCTAGCAATGCCGAAGTGGGCTAATTTTACTAGGTGATCGGGGTTTTCGAGAATGTGTTTCTGTAAAGCTTCAATATGGCAATGCAGAAAAGTATTGCTATCGTCTCGCTAAATATATAGCGTGGGACAGTGTAAAATGAGATGCTACAAGTTGGCTTCGCATACAGAGTGGCAGAAGCTGCATATTGGGGGGACCGAGGCGTCAATGCCCTTCATTTGGTCAGCCAACGTCTGCCATTTGTGAATTCGGTCAGGGGTAGTAGGTGTGTTGTTAAGCACTTTATTTATGGATATTTCCTCGGATCGACTGAGGGTGAGGTACTTAAACATATAAGGAGGAGTGAGATGTTTGAGTCTCTCCCTGTTAGTGTACTTGAGGAAGCGATGTATTCGTGCCATTTCGAAATGAGAGTTCGGCGGCAAATCCGCATAGGGTTGGTCACCAAAGTCGGGTGGGTCGACCCGCGTAAGAGAGGTTGGAGACGAAAAGGTAAAACTCCAGATTGTGAGGTGGCAAGACCGTGCGCCACCTCGTTATCTCCACCCTAGGCACCTACGTGTCCCGGCGTCCAGGCAACCCTAACTTCAATGCCATTCTTCTCCTTGTGCTGTAGAATTTGGCGGATGCGTAGAGCAGTGATATCTCCCACACTGGGGTCCTCGATGTCTTTAAATGATTCGAATGAGTCGGTGTAGATGGTGGATGGCACTGCATTGTCTTGTAAGGCGGTCCAGGTGGCCAAAAGTTCTGCCTGTGCAGGTGTCGCGTAGTTTAGTGTAAAAATGTAGCGCCTGGCCTCAACGATCGAGAGTTTGTACCAAGCTAGAGCCATACGGTCGACATCGAGTGCGGCGTCAGTAAATATTGCGTTGGCGTCGTACTTATTGTGTAGGTGAGAGAGGCGCTGTCTCGCCGTAGTAGCCCCTGTTGCGAGTGGCGTAGACATCTTGGAGTTAAGGGTAGGAAAGGCAAGGGTGGTGTCTTGGCCTGCAGTGTTCCGCGGTTCTACGCGGACACGTCGGGTGTCCCACAGCAGTGTGTCCTGGCCCTGTGTCGTGAGATGCAGTCGATTATTCAGTGATGTTTGGGCATGTTTGATGATGTCGTCGATGGGTGGCAGGGGCGTGAAGTCTTGCAGTTTGCGTATAATATTCGTGAACTTCGGGAGACCTGTAGTTGTCCGAAGGGTTTGTCGGTAGAGTACTTTAATGTTTTTTGGCTGTTTTTGATGTTGTTACCACTGTGCTTCCATAGGTGATTTTACCACTTGCGATGGATCTGATGAGGGTGGTGCAGGCTGCCTGCCGTGCCCCGCCCTCATCGTTGGAGACGCGATTTATTGGATGCAAGAGCCTGAGTCATTCCCTTTTGAGCTCAGTAGTCCAAAATTGTCCCGTTTTGCAACTGTGAATGTGAATCCCAAGAATTTTAAGGCGACCGTGGGTGGCCCTGAGTTCGTGCTGACCCAAAGTCATCATTTTTGCCTGTTGTGGCAGGAGGACGCTTCGTCTGCCATTGACACATAGAAGTTGCGTTTTCTGTGGTGCTAAGTTGAGTCCCAGTTTAGGAAGGGTGTCTTCGAGTGCAATAAGGGCAGCTTGAAGTACAGTGGGCATGTACTCAATGTTCCTGCCATAGTCTTGTGCTTCTGTCCAAATGGTTATGCCATCCGCACATGTGGTATAGCGGGCGCTAGTGCTTGTCTCTAGCTCGCGAGCCACAGTGAGCATGGCCACATTAAAAAGCAGTGGTCCCAAAATCAAACCCTGAGGGACTCCTCGATCGAGATAGTAAGTGGCTGAAGGAAACACTAAAGGATGGTGGCAAAAGTCACACTCATGAGCATGACTCAGAAAAAATGACAATGACTCAGCAAAAAAAGATTACCACTCAACAACCACTGAAACAGGTTCGGACGTGCGTACTACGTGAGCGAAACACTGAAGGATGGTTGTAGAAGCCATAGTCATGAGCATGACTCAGCAAAAATGACAATGACTCAGCAACAAAAATATTAACACTCAGAAACCACAGATATGGGTTCGGACCTGTGTGCTAAGTGAAGGAAATACTAAAGGATGGTGGTAGAAGCTATAGTCAGTGAGCATGACTGAGCAAAAATGACAATGACTCGGAAAAAAAGATTACCACTCAACCACTGAAATGGGTTCGGACGCGGGTACTCAGTGAACGAAGCACTAAAGGATGGTGGTAGAAGCCACAGTCATGAGGCCATAGTCATGAGCATGACTCCACAAAATGACAATGACTCAGAGAATAAAGAATAACGCTCAGAAATAACTTAAATGAGTTCTGATGTAGGTACGAAGTGAAGGAAACAATAAAGGATGGTGGAGAAGTGATAGTGATGAGTATGACTAAGCTAAAATGACAATGACTCAGCAAAAAAAAGGTTAACACTGAAAAACCAACGGAGTGGGTTCGGATGTGGTACTAGGTAAAAGAACAGGCTAAAGGTCAATGGTTGAAGTCATAGTCATGAGTATGGTCTCCTAGGAGTTGCTAAAGGAACTCCTTAGGAATCATGACGTGATGTCATGACATGCGTGTCATGTAGGTCATGAAGAAGCCGCCTACGGCTTGCTGTTCTCATGGTCGTTTCGTTAACTTGGTAGGCTCCCCACACACTGCTTCGCATAACATCGATTCCCACAGGGAGTGGGATCTGCCGGCTTTATTTTTTCTCTAGTATTCTTGTATACATCTCCTTAAACTCCATTTTCTTCCTCAAACCTAAAAAAATTAAAAGCTTCTTTAACTGTCTTATACCGCTATCTGTCCATCTGCTACATGGCGCTCTGCCTAGTGTAGTAATATGCAATTGCAATGCAAAATGTGCGCGTACCGCCGCTACGCGGCGCGCATGTCACATCGGTGTATCGTCACGCATTGAACGCGTTTATAGGGCCTTTTTCCGCTACATACCAGCAAGCGCTGGCGTGGCTTGACATGGATGGCGGAAAGGGGACTTTTTGTACCTTGGGGAGTACACTACCAAATATGTAAGCGGGACGAAACAAGTAACAATGTGTTTTTAGAATGTTGGGACGCAGCATTGCTGTGGAATATCCTATAGAGAACCCTTAAGAAAGAATTTCCGCTGTGGCCTCAAGGAATCCGGTTTCTGGCTATCGATAGGGAAGATGGAATACCCTATGATTTAATCGTGCTCATTGTACTGCACAATGTGTGGTGATGTCGTATGCCCTTCCGAAATGCTGACGTTGACGCCAGAGTGGCGCGCCAATGCTTCAAATAAAGCATTCACAGATTTCTTGAAGAACAAAAGTCACAAATACCTGTACCAGACTAGTTGCCACAAATATAATTGCTTTTGAATATGCGATTTCTTTAGAATTACGTTCTCCAAGACAGGTGAACGGTTTTTGGACTTGATTATGTTATGTTTTTCCGTAGTGTCATTTTTGTAACTGGCAATAAAGAAATAAAAAAGAAAATAAGAAGCACCGGCCTGGTTCAGTGGTGGAGTAGCTGAATCCCGGTTAGCGCGTCCGGGCTCGATCCGATGGGAACTTTTTCGCTCATTTCCGGCGATAGCTGCTACGGACACCGGACACCGGCGGTGGCTGCGGACACCAATTGAAACGGCTATTGGAATGAGCCTAAAACAGTTTACGCTGTAAAATGAACGGTAGAGGGCCACTACTTCACGACCATAACTTTAAGGCGTTTGCTCACTGCACTGCTGCAAACGACTGAACTCTGTGTGTATATGAACCCACAATGAGAGGTACATCTGGCGCCATAAGTCTAAACTTACTGTGAAGCTGTTTATGGCAAGGCTTCCGTGCATTTTATTCTGCTTGTGCAAGAATGTGGGCATATCCTGGCGATAGTGCAGAAATTTTCCAAGCGCAATGGCACATACCCCCGCAGACTCCGGCTGGTGGGCTCCGGGACCTGTAACGCGCTCTTGAACTACCCTTGTCACACCTGGGACCGAAAGAGGTCTGAGGCACAAGGGTAAGAACAGTTTTTTTTTTCATGTACTATAGAAAAACAGCAAAGGTGAAAGAGTAGATGTAACAAGGAAGAGTACGAAGAGTAGATGTAACGAGGAAGAGCACAAAAAGCCCATGCACAATTCACCAATGGGAAAGTGAAGCCACAAAGAAACACAAAGGTTCATTCAGGGTCCATTCAGTCAGCAAAGGCTAGCGGTAAGCCACGTGATGTTGGAATATTTCACATGACGCGGTGACGTCCCGCTCACGACCAGCTTCTTGAACAATTTAAGAGCCCAAAAGGGCGACCTGCGTCAGCCATATCTACGTTCGCACTCCCCTCTCTTTCTCGGCGTTCGAAGCGCTTGCGTATCTAGTTTCCTTTCTTTTCGCTCTCCAGTGGGGGCGGTGCCGTCAAAACGTCACGCCAGTCTAGTTTCCTCCGGCTCCTCGGGGCGGCGGTCCCATCGTCCACTGGAATGTATGTAAAAATTCAGAAAGACAAGTTGCCGTTCTCCATTTTGAATTTCACTTCTCTGTCATCGTAATGGGGAGGCCGCGTGTAGTGCGAACTCCCGATGAGCAACGCGTGTACGAAGAGCAACGTCCCGCAGGGGCTTGGCGTATTTGTGCGCGATCTTCATCGGTGGTGTTGGCCCTACGACGGGGACGATTACATTCTTGTCTCTGTTCATGTCATCGCTCTTTTTAGGCGCGTTGCTCCTTGGGAGTCCACACTATACGCGACGATGATGGAATTAACAAAATAATAACAGGCGTGGTACGAGAATGGGTGTGCTTACCTTTCGTCACGATGACCACCGATCAAGACATTAAATGTGTTCGTACCTTTGTTCAAAATTCTGTGTCACCTCTGTGGTGTGTGCCTAACAGCCTCGCTGGTCATCCACCTTCACAGAGTGGAATGGCTCATGATGTTTTACAAACTGCATCTCACCAGAGCGAGATACGGTAGTTACACCGGGTATCACCAGAAAAGTGTCCGGTAAGTGTGCGGTAGTATTCCGTACAAACTGTATTACAAATCTGAAGACTCACAACATTTCGAGAACTGGAACAGGGCAGGTCGACCGAACGTGTGAAGGGACCTTTACGTGGCGACGGTGCCAGCGAAGTCTCCCTGTAGACTTCAGACTCGAGAGGGCGACACTCCAACTTTGTGGGGCTAATTGAAGTGCAATACTAAAGGAAACCAACCTGTCCGGCTAACCACCAAACTCCCTATGCACAACACGAATAAAAGGTGGCACGCTGATTGTTATTTACGGCATCTGCGCATGACATGCATGTAGCTATATCACTTTGAGCATGCCGGCCCTGCCAGGAGAACTATTTACCTATGAGGCCTCATAATATCATAGCACTCCGCGAATGTTGTGCATCAAAATAGGAAGCTGGCAGGCGTATCCTACTGTCTTCTCTTTCTTTAAATTGTGGCCCTTGCGTATCGCTATTACTGCATTCCGAGTTCACCTGATATTTCTTTTCATAAAGCGCACTATTCGACACCGCACAGCTGTGCGTACCTGTCTCTACAGCTGCTACAGGGATACACGCTGTGTCAAGGCCTTACAAGCATTGCTTTCAGTTCCAGCACACACAGCGCGATTCGCTTCGCGTGGCTGCTTAGATTGCGCTATTAATTTTGCTGAACGTGCGTCTGGTGATTTAAACCTTTTATTTATGCCGATTTGTATTTCACCGTGGTTAAAGAAAGAAAGCATGACTGGGTAACGCATCGCAGATTAGTCTTTGAATTGAATTGAATTGAATTGAATTGAATTTATTTCCAACATGTTTACATATGACATGTTTGAGGTGTATGGGAGTAAAAGCCGCTAAAAAGCAGCTTGACAAAGCTCCCATATCCCTATTGTGTTTGGCAGTGCAGGGCAGAAAACACAGAGTACATTGTTAACAGCAAATAATTACAATGTCGTCAAAAAAAGAAAAAGAAACTGAATAAAGCAGTACAGTGCGGCAACAAAAGTAGAAATACAACCATACGAGACATTTGATACTAGTGCAATTTCTCTAACAACATTATATTGTATCAGAAAAAAAAAAGTTCTCGTATGCTTTTAAAAGAATAAGAAGTGGTTATATTTTCCTGCGTAATTTTAAACTTATTTAAAGTATATGGTAATGCATAACTGAGTGTTTGGAATCCATAATTTGTGCGCGGGTGTGGAACGTGCCAGTGTTCATGACATCGTGTTGGGTAATTTGTGGGATTTTCATGTAAGTTAGCGATGTCTCTAAGCAACATATTGTTTTGTTTTACCTGCATTTTATAGGACTTAAGAATACGGAATTCATATATTTTTTCTACTTCCATGATACGGTATTTTGAAAATAGGGAACTTACATGTGATGTAAAAGGTACATTCAGTATAGCTCTCATCGCAGCTTTCTGCAATATTAGAAGTTTGTTTTTACAAGTAATGGTAGTGGTTCCCCACACTAAATGACAGTAGTTAATATGCGATGTGAAAAGAGCATGATATATTATCATCTTTACTTTGATTGGTAATGTCTGTTGAAATTTTCTTAATAGTCCTACAACTCGAGCTAGCTTGGTGGTTATCAAATCAACATGATTGTTCCACAACATGAATTCATTAAAGTAAACACCTAGTGTTTTCACGGTACTCACTATTGCTATAGCGTTTTCACCAAGGGTTAAGCTGAGGTCAGTCATGAAGTGCATATTTTTTGGTCTGAATATAACGGCTTTAGATTTTACTGTGTTAATTGCTAATGCATTTCTTCTGGACCACGCGTGAAGTTTTGCAAGTACATCATTGCCCTTACGAATTAAATAACCTGCATCCGTTCCTGAAAGAAATATGCTTGTGTCATCAGCGAAAATGATGTAATCAGCCTCATTATCTATTTCCACCAAATCATTTATGTAGATATTAAACAGTAAGGGCCCCAGTATGCTTCCTTGTGGGACCCCGTGGCTAATTGATTTCCACTGGGAGCGAAAATTTCCTAGGTGAACTGACTGAGTGCGATCAGTCAAGTAGCTGGAAAGTAGATTAAGCGTTACGTCGCGGACACCATACAATGAGAGCTTCTTAATCAGAGTGATGTGATGAATCCGGTCAAAGGCTTTCGAGAAGTCTACGAATACACCAAGGGTAAGTACTTTGCGTTCAATATTATTTAATATTAATTCCTTCTGTTCTCTCTCTTCCTTCTCTTATAAACGCCATAATTCCTTCTCTCTATAAACGCGCCGCCATATAACAGATATCGCGCAGGTCTTTGTCAAGCAGTATCATCTTGTTTTGACAGGGACGCCATTCGGCTGCCTTTATGTAGGTGGCGTAGCTTCATTACTCATCTTTATGGTAAACGATGAAACTTTTATCCAGTACGAAGTACTTTAGCATATTTATCCGACCAAGTTATCTGTGCGCTTGATCTTGCAAATGGCAATGTGAAATTTCTTGTGTTTCTTTTGGGCCCACGTTTTACAGGCACCTTCTGGTCCACTGAGTATTCGCCTATTCGCCGCCATACAGTGAAGCTCGGTCTTTGCAACGGTGACTTTTGCTACTCCCCTCTGTCCTGCTTTGCAACTCAACATGGAGTTTAGGTGAGCCAACTCTTATTTATAGTAACCGTAACAAGCGTAACCCAGTGCCGTTTTTACTGCGAAGCTGTATATCTGTACCCCCCATTCCATTCGTCGTGGCCGTGGGCAAAATAACCTCTTTTGTGTGTTAGTGTAATAATAACATCCGGGTGTTAGTGTAATCGTAAGGTAAAATTGAAGCGACGCTCAGAGCAAGCGCCAAGCGCGGCAGGATGAAAGTCAATGTTGTGAAGCCAAAAACGAGGCCAAGTGACGAAAGTACAATACAATTGATCGCTGCTAGAGGGCAAATTCTAAATTGAGGAATAAATTTCTCGATTCAGAATTTGTGTTTAGTTTCTCCGTGTGCGATCAACTATTGCTCATTTCGCTTCTGTTTTTCTTTATTTATTGCACACATACTTTTCATTGTAGAAGATACCCAGAGTATGTATGGTCTCGTAGATAATGGCTAGTAGGGGGCCCATTTAGAACTCTACATAAAAGAAACTTACACGATTTAGCACGAGTCTAGTCAATTTGCTTAACAGAAAAAATACAAGAAAACACAACCCTTCGCAATAAACACCAGAATAACTGAGTAACAGTAACAGCAAATGTATGTAAACTTATTGCATAGGTATTAGTATTAATCTATTCGATAGGTTAACAAAGATAACAGCAAAAATGTCAAAACTTCGCAATAAACTCATGAACACCCTGATAAATAATAGTTGTACATGGTCTAACAAAAACAGAACATAAATATCTATCAGCTTAGGAAGCCGAGAAAATTACTTCCAAATAATAATTTTCTATTTGCTCCTCGCAAGTTCTGCGAGTTCTTTATATAAAGCGGAATACCATTCCAGACTTTCGCGCCAGCGAACTGTAGCAGTCGTTTGCCATAGGCGTTTTTTATTCACGGAATATTTAGGTTACGAAAAGTTTGGTTCCCTGCTGTGGCGTAGTGGGGTGCATAGTAACGAAATAGGGAACGCTTTGGTCCATGTTTTGTAGGGGCACGAAGCAGTGGCGCAAGCCATGTCGCAGGCGGTTGAATCGTTTTTGGCTAATAATTATGTAAAGTGCATGTGATTGCCGTCATGAGAACAAATTCAAGCAACGTCGCTATGAGTAATCAAGGTGTCCCTCACAGCTTCGCTGTCCCACCACCTTCAAAGCGTCGATTGGAGCCCAACTTCTTTTTTTTCTTTGTTCAATTCACACGCTTATATAGTAAATGCTACGTAAAGTTAAAAATTAGGCCGCAGATACCAGTGAAACAGCAAATTACCTTGGCGTAGGCTAGGCCATCTGGCACGAGGGCGCTTAATGAGTCAACCACACTTTAAAATTAGCGTAAAATACATCGTTGACGACAAAATCAAAGCAAGCCCCAATGTAAGAAGCAGCTTATGGTTGTCGGCCTGAAGCAGAAGATCCGTGCCATTTAAATATTCTGCGAAGTCCTCTGGCTAGGGGTCATACATTATGCGTACAAGACACGGGCTTGGGTTCTACGCAAGGGTCGTTCAAAAATGGGAGTACTTTAGGCAGCACACCCAGAAATGAAACATCTCAACGCTTAAACGCCCACGCGATGGTGCTGCTTTTCCGCACAAACCAAACATGAAATTTCTTATAAACTCTTTTTCCTGCTAGACCTCTCCACGGACCATGCACGTTTACATCGTTGTGCTATCTCTCTATCATTACCGAGCCTTCTGTTCAACGCAAAATACTTCACTGCCATTGCAACGCCTACGAATATGCACCAACTGCCACACACGCTCCATAACTCCTTAACCTCAGCAGCTGCTGTGTAAAGAAGTAAACAGAACACTGCTACTTGTGCTGCTGAGCATCCACACCACACCAAATTTAATGAGGTTCATTGCATATGAAAGAAAAAAAGATTACTGGCGACTTAGCTGCAAATATGAGACAAATGCAGTATTACTATGTCGCACATTGTTAAGGCCTCGGATGCAGGATTTAAACCACGTTCTCCACAGTGCAAAAATGCGTTCAGGTGCTCTCTCAAAACATGTATTGCCTCTTTGAGGAGCGAAGTACAAGCAGACCACAACCAGTGGCTCTCACTCTCTCTCTGTCCATATATATATCATCATCATCAGTCTATATTTATGTCAACTGCAGGACGAAGGCCTCTCCCTGCGTTCTCCAATTACGCCTATCTGGCGCTAGCTGATTCCAAATTGCGCCTGCAAATTTTCTAACCTCATCACCCAACCTAGTTCTCTACCGTCCTCGACTGCGCTCTCCTTCTCTTGGTATCCACTCTGTAACTCTAATGGTCCACCAGTTATTCATACTACGCATTACATGTCTTGCCCAGCTCCATTCTTTCCTCTTAATGTCAATTGTAATATCTGCTACCCCGTTTGCTCTCTCATTCACACCGCTCTCTTCCTGGCTCTTAACGTTAGGCCTAACATTTTTCGTTCCATCACTCTTTGTGCGGTCCTTTACTTGTTCTCGAGCTTCTTTGTTAACCTCCATGTTTCTGCCCCATATGTTAGCACCAGTAGAATGCAATCATTGTACACTTTTCTTTTCAACAACAGTGGTAAGCTCCCAGTCAGGATTTGGTAATGCCTGCCGTATGTACTCCATCCCAATTTTATTCTTCTGTACGTTTCCTTCTCATAATCAGGGTCCCCTGTGAGTAATTGACCTAGATAAACCTACTGCATTACAGACTCTAGAGGCTGACTGGCAATCATGAATTCTTGTTACCTTGCCAGGCTATTGAACATTATCTTTGTCTTCTGCATATGGACACCACCAGTCAGTCACTGAAGCGTCGTCTTCTTCAGCCCTCAAGCTCGTGCTCCTCTTCCTCGATATTGTGCTGAGCAGTGTAACATATCTGGTGATCATCTTTCAAGATTGCAATAACTGATCATACTTTGAGTTTATCACTCTAAATGCTATTAATTGTTTGACCATGTTGTTTTGTTATAGTTTATTGTACCCACCCCCTCTGTAACGCCCTTCTGGGCCCTAAGGGTACTGTAAATAAATAAATAAATAAATATGTCCGCCCGGCGTGGGAGCACCGTCCCGGTGCTTCCTAGGTAGAAGAGTACTGGTAGCGTTTCAGGCGGCTGACATGAACGATGTCATGGGAAGTCTGGAGGGAGCGAGTAGTAGGTGTGACCGGAGAGATCTCGTAGGTCACGCCGGTCACCTGGCGAAGGACCCGGTAAGGACCGGAGTAGCGAGACATTAGTTTTTCAGAGAGGGCGAGGCGGCGGGTCGGAGACCATAGAAGGACAAGATCCCCGGGAGCATAGTCAGCGTCACGGTGACGACTGTCATAAATGCTTTTCTGTTTGATCTGGGAAGCACAAAGGCGATGGTGAGCAACTTGGCGTCCTTCTTCGGCTCGGGCAATGACGTCGCGGGCATACTCAGACACGGGCTCTCGAGGGGTAGGCAGTATTGTGTCAAAAGGCAATACGGGATCGCGGCCGTACAACAAATAAAATGGCGAGTAACCGGCAGTGTCTTGGCGCGAGGAATTGTACGCGAATGTGACAAAAGGGAGAGCAGTATCCCAGTCACGATGGTCATCAGACACATACATGGAGAGCATGTCCGTTATTGTTCGATTACGCCGCTCAGTAAGACCGTTCGTCTGTGGATGGTATGCAGTAGTAAGCTTGTGTTTGGTAGAACAGGAGCGGAGCAAGTCGTCCACAACTGTAGAGAGGAAGTAGCGACCCCAGTCGGTAAGAAGTTGACGAGGAGCGCCGTGGTGAAGAATGATGTCGTGCAACAGGAAGTCGGCTACGTCTGTGGCACAGGAGGTTGGAAGGGCTCTGGTGATCGCATACCGAGTTGTATAATCCGTTGCGACGGAAATCCACTTGTTGCCGGAGGTAGATGTGGGGAAAGCTCCCAGGAGGTCTACACCAACGCGAGAGAAGGGTTCGGCAGGAACGTCAAGAGGTTGGAGTCGACCAGCAGGGAACGCAGACGGCTTCTTCCGGTGCTGACATAACTCACACGAAGCGACATAGTGGCGGACAGATCGGACAGACCAGGCCAAAAGAATCGTCGCCGGACACGGTCGTACGTACGAGATTCTCCAAGGTGTCCAGAAGTTGGTACATCGTGCAGCTAGGGACAGAAGAGTGGTACCAAGATGCCGGGGAATGACAAGCAGCATCTCAGGTCCGCTAGGGTGCATGCTGCGCCGATGTAGAATGCCGTGCTGGAGTACGAACAAGCGAAGGGAGGGATCGCTTGGCCCAGATGTGAGCATGTCCATGATACCACGTATGGTTGGATCTCGGCGCTGTTCGGTAGCGAGGTCAGCAAAAGCGGATAGCGAAAGTACAGAAGCATCGATCGCAGGAACATCAGGAGGGTCGACTGGATGGCGAGACAAGCAGTCAGCATCTTGGTGTAAACGACCGGACTTGTAGGAAACTGTGTACGAGTATTCCTGTAAGCGTAGTGCCCAGGGCCCTAGGAGACCGGTAGGGTCTTTCAGGGACGAAAGCCAGCAGAGTGCATGGTGGTCTGTGGTGACCTTAAATGGGTGACCATATAAATAAGAGCGAAATTTCGCCACTGCCCGGACAAGCGCAAGACACTCACGTTCAGTGATGGAATAATTATGCTCAGTGGGAGAAAGCAGACGGCTGGCGTATGCAATCACGCGGTCGTGACCTCGCTGATGTTGGCATAAAATGGCACCGATTCCATGACCACTAGGCATCAGTGCGTGCTTCTGTAGGAGCAGACGGGTCGAAGTGCGCCAGGATGGGTGGAGACGTCAGAAGGAAGATAAGCTTCGAAAAGGCGGTTGCCTGCGCAGGGCCCCAGGAAAATGAAACGTCTGCCTTCAGAAGAGCAGTAAGAGGACGGGCGACTTCTGCAAAATTGTGCACGAAGTGGCGGAACTATGAGCACACATCCACGAAGCTCCGGACATCTTTAGTACAGGTTGGTGCAGGAAAGTTCTGTACGGCACGAACTGTGTCCGAGTCTGGGCGCACACCAGATGAGTCAACAAGATGACCGACGATGGCAATTTGGCGGCGGCCGAAGTGGCATTTAGATGAATTAGGTTGAAGGCCAGCAGTGCGAAAAGCAGAAAGAACGATCGAGAGGCGCTCCAGGTGCGAGGCAAATGTAGGAGCAAAAACGATGAAGTCGTCTAAGTAACAAAGACAGATCGACCACTTCAGGTCATGCAGGAGTGTGTCCATCATGCGTTCAAATATAGCTGGAGCATTACATAAGCCGAACGGCATGACTTTGAACTGGTAAAAGCCGTCGGGCGTTAGAAAGGCAGTCTTCTCGCGGTCCAAGTCGTCGACGTCAATCTGCCAGTAGCCGGAACGAAGGTCGATGGAAGAAAAGTACTTCGCACCGTGGAGGCAGTCGAGGGCGTCATCAGTGAGTGGTAGAGGATAATCGTCTTTCTTTGTGATCTTGTTGAGGTGCCGGTAATACACGCAGAAGCGCCAGGTGTCATCCTTCTTTTTAACTAGAACGACAGGGGACGCCCAAGGACTGGATGACGCTTTGACGATACCTCGAGAGAGCATCTTTTCGACCTCCGTGTGAATGGCTTGTCGTTCATGCAAAGACACGCGGTATGGTAGCCTGTGAATAGGGTGTGCGTCACCGGTGTCAATACGGTGTGTCGTGCGAGAGGTCTGGCCTAAAGGGCAACCATGCAGGTCAAAAATGTCGCTGCACGAGGCAAGCAGGTGGCGTAGCTGGTCGGCGTGGTGTGGCAAAAAATCGGGAGCAATCATGTTTGTGAACTCCGGATAGACAGCCGGCAAAGAAGATGCAGAGTCAAGGGTAGACGAGGTAATATCAGCACTCAAGGCTGATAACTGGTAATCTTGGGAAGAGGACAGCGTACCCAAGGCTATGCCTTGCGGGAGGACGTGGTCCGCAATTATGACGTTTACCGAACTCTTGCATTTTTACGATGTGAAGAGCATAACATCTACATACCGGTGTCGGCGTACGTACCGGCTTCGGACGACTTCATACGGGGACTGGTCTACAGAGCCTATACTAACGAAACGAACCAAGCCATTCACGATGAAACAGCAAACAAGAACCCGCAATTACCTATTGTGATTGCAAGAAGACTCGGTAATTCAAAACACTTTGTGATCACCTTCGCCGGCCGAGACTTACCGTCCTTGACACGTTATCGGTGTTTCACTCTAAACGTGTACCCCTTCAGGTAGAGGCCGGAAGCTTGCTTCAATTGTCGGAAATTAGGACATCGCTCCGACGTATGTCCACAACCCCGACCAGAAATCCCCAGATGCCGAAGGTGCGGGGAAGAGCACTCACTTCCACCGGAAGGAGAGAAACCGACGTGCATCCCAGTCTGCGTCGTTTGTCATGGGACACACCCAACGGGTAGTCGAAATTGCAAACGGCGCTTCATACAACCAAAACAGAACAAGAAAACAACGTCGAAAAGGGACACCCAGACCACCGGAGAGACCAGGCGTTCCCACTCAAGAGGGCGAACCCAAGGCGTCTTTCAAGACCGCTCCGAGTCATTCCCTCCTCTGCACAGCAGAGAGATTGACCAGTCCACCGCCAGAGGAAACACCTCCCAGCAAGACGAACCTGCCAAGCACGTACCCTGGGGAAGCGGTAAACCTAACCTCCGCGACAAAACAACACCGCAAGTGACCACCTCATTGGGGACACCGCCCTAGCAGCGATCACGAAACGGACGGACAACGACGCAGACAAGGGAAGAACGTTCCGGCTACAAGACCAGCCAAGCTTCCTGAGAAGAGGGCATTTCCACAAGGCCCCAGCAAAGCAAGCCACAACAGCAACAGGACCAACAGGTGAGGGAGCTGGTAGAGCAGATAAAATTTCTAAAACAACAATTGGCTGCCGCTAATGATAAAATTCTACAACTCGAAAACAAACCCCAATTAGTAACTCGCGGAATCTCTGTGCGAACAGACCAGTGGTTTGCGCTCCGAATGAGGCAGAAAATATGGAAACTGACGTAAATAAAGATGAAAAACGGAACGCAGCTAGCCCAACAGAATTGAAAGGTTATAAGAAAGGTAAAACGGAAGGGATAGATGCGCGCGTAGCTCAACTAGAAACCGCATTTGAGCACATTCTAAATAACATGAGCAATTTAACCGAGCAAATTAAGCAACATACTGAAAACATTGTTATCCTGAGCACGACAGTGCAGGGACTTGCTACCCATACAGGCCTTGACATGGCACGTTAGCCGCCCGCAAATCCCTTGCACCTGTCGGGATACAATCACTCATCTGAAGCTTCGATGTCAAAGGCGGCCGAGAAAGGCTCCACACCCGGCAGGGGGAGCAATCAGATCGCACAGCGTCGGCGTGGCGCGGCTAGATCCTCACAGGTGTTCGTGATGGCTGGAGCACCTATAATTTTATGGCAATGAAACTGCAGAGGGTTGAAACAAAAACGCCGAGCCCTAGAATTCACACTTCAGGATTCGCAAGAAAAACCCGACGTTTTGGCACTCCAAGAAATTGGAATTGCAGCCAAATTAACAGGCTATGCAACCTACACGGAAGTTCTTCGATGCGGCCGCTCTCCGACCACGGCGCTTACGGTGCATAGAAATCTTACAGCAATTCAACACGGTGCGTAGACTTGGAATCTGACGAGGTAGCGTACACATGCATTGAAATTCTAATAAAAGAGCAGATCAATCTCTTTTCGTTCTAAATTTGTATAGCCCCCAAAAGACAAAAGTCCATCTGCATCCAAATTGATGATCAACGCCTATAAGCATGCCCGTAAAGTACCACTCGTTGTGCTGGGCGATTTTAACGCCCGGAACTCAGCCTGGGGTTACCCAAAACAGGGAAAATAGAGGCAACAAGATTTGGGAAACAGCACAATGCTATGGTTTCAGCCTTCTAAACGACCCGGAGTGCCCCACACGCATTGGCAATAGTATGAGTCGAACCACGTCCCCCGAGCTAGCCTTCGTCTAAAACATTGCAAAAACCACATGGTAGAATACTGAAATGAACGTGGGAAGTGATCACTACATACTAACTATCACGGCCTTTCTAAAGGGCTACAGGAAACGCAAACTTACTATCCTGCATACCAGGTGGGACGCTTTTCGTCAAGTTCGCGCTACACAAGCTCCCGCACCCATCACTAACATCGAAGAGCTCGAACAATGGGTCGATACTATACTTCTAGACGCCAATAATGCAACCATAGAGACGGAAATGAAAGATGACGGCCCCACTCCGGACTCGAGACTAATTCACTTATGGTAAGCACAGAACAGCATACAAAAGCGATGGTCGTCACAAAAACATAACAAAATCCTTCGCAAAAAGCTCGTAAAATTAGAAAGGGAAATTGAACAGCACTCCCAGTTCCTTAGTCAGGAACACTGGCATCAGCTTTGCGATCGAATGAACGGATAGTTGGGGAATAAAAAGACATAGTTCCTGCTTAGGCACTTAATCGACCCTAATCAAACGAAGTCTGCATCGCGGAAAAACATGCAAAGAATGATTCATTCCTTCCCGGGAGATGACGACACTCTCATTAAAGAGTTGAAAGATCGCTACTTCAACGTCGACAAAGACTTCCCCGTCTCAAATACCTACACAGGGCAAGAAAATGAAGCCCTCTATAAAGACATTGAGGAGGCTGAAGTCCGAGCTGTTCTTTATAGCATAAAGACCACAGCTGCAGCCGGTAAAGATGGGGTCACAAATAAGATGCTCAGAAACCGAGATGACCATTCAATCACAGAAATTACGAAGTTCTTCAACATTCATTGGAAAGCTGACACCATCCCTCCTAGCTGGAAGCACGCAAAAGTAATCTTTATACCCAAACCGGGCAAAAAGCTCCAGTTAGGAAACTTAAGACCAATTTCCTTGACCTCTTGCTTAGGAAATGTCATGGAGCATGCTATACTCAGAAGGCTAAACGAATACACTGAGACGGAGGGGCTATTCCCTCACACGATGGTGGGATTTAGGCCCAATCTTTCCACACAGGACATCATGTGGCAATTACAGCACGACACCCTGTAGCCAGGCACTATCACAGCCACAAGGACCATACTAGCGCTAGACGTAAGCAACGCCTTTGACGGTGTTACGCATCGTTTAATCCTAACTAACCTGAACCAGATGAACGTGGGCAAACGCAGTTTCGCATATATCTCAAACTTCCTCAGGGAAAGAACTGCAGAAAATCATTTGGGCGACCTGAAGAGCGAACGCTTCACTTTAGGAACACGAGGAAGCCCGCAAGGAGCAGTTCTCTCACCTTTCCTTTTTAACATTACCATGAGAAACTTGTCACCCCTCTTAGACGCAATACCCCCCGTTAGCCATTCATTATATGCAGACGACATAGCAATCTGGACAAACACTGGCTCAGATGGCGAAATCACAGAGGCACTGCAAACGGCTGCAGACACGGTCCAAAATTACGTTAAACTAAACGGGCTAACATGCTCTGTCAAGAAATTCGAACTACTGATTATCAGAAATAGAACAGACAAAACAGACAGCCAATAGCAGGCCTCCACAATTGCATTTCGAATGGAGTCTGGCCCGGTCCCGCCTGTGCTGACCATCCGGGTCTTGGGAATGCTCATACAACACAACACCCGCAACGCACAGGCTATAGCCGGGCTGCAATCCATGATCCGACAAATGTGCGGATTGTTAAAAAGAATCGCAACAAGACACACAGGCATGAGGGAAGAGGACCTATGTCGGCTAATTCAGGCCTTTCTGATCAGTCGCATAGTGTATTCCTTCCCTTACTACCACCTAAGGCGAGCGGATAGGGACACAATTAGCGCCTTAATCCGTCTAGCATACAAAACAGCGTTGGGGCTAACCAAATATACTAATTCGGACAAACTATTCGGATTAGAAATACACAACACTATAGACGAACTAATCGAGGCGCACAAAACGGCCCAGATTTTCCGCCTGTCCGGTACACAGGCCAGAAGGTACATACTAGACAGCTGGGCCTTTATCCCACAATCGCCTCTGTGGGACGAACCCCCTTGCCACAAATCACAAGGCGGCAGCTCATCAATAAACCTATTCCTAAAAGCATGCTTAGAGGAAGGCACGACAACCGTCGTACAGCCAGGGCAAAGCAGTTGTGGGATAAGTATAAGGACGACCACTCTGTTTCCTATGTGGATGCAGCGGCGCAGGGTGACCGAAAATACGTTGTGAGCGTAGTGACCGGGAGTGGCCGCATTTTAAACGCGGCTACGGCGGAGCAGACAGCTATCGCTCTAGCCATCACGAACGACCTCGTTCATACAATCGTTAGCGATTCCAAAAGCGCGATCTTAAATTGCAGTAAAGGCACTGTTAAGGAAACTACGCAGCAAATCTTAAACAATTAATACCACACTTTTTATCAAGCGGACAGACTTATTAAATACCTAGTATGGGTGCCCGCCCACTCCGGAAATCCTAGGAACAAGAAGGCGCACCGCATCGCCCGAGGGTTAACAAGCCGGGAGGCGCGCCGCTCTGACTCGGATTCTCTGAGTGAGGTGGTGACCACATATAATCAAATAACAAACTTCTATAAAGAAAGGAGGTGCACTTACCCGGCGCCTCATCGGGACCTTACCAGAGCGCAGGCCACCGTCCTTCGCCAGCTTCAGACAGACTCTTTTCTCAGTCCGCACAGATTGGCGATTATCACAAATGGGGAATTTAACCCCATATGTCAAAATTGTAACATGAACGAATTGGCAACACAAGACCACATTCTTTGGGGATGTAGGGGTTTTCCTCCCCCAAATACGCTCTTGCCAGCCCCCTCCAAACTTACCTGGGAGACCTTACTCAGGACTGCCGCCGATCTCAGCGAACAACTGAAAGTCGTCACTTGGACCGAGGGAGTCGCCCCCAACAGGGGCCACCCTGAGACCCCACCATGATTTTCAATGAAGATGTTGTACCCACCACCTGAAGTTTACGAGAGGAAGGTTGGTGGAGTTGTTGGTGATGGTGACGGCGGTGTACGGAAGAGCAACGTGATGGGCAAGGAGGACGTCCGTGAGGGGAGAAACAATATAGTCACCGTCAGGCACAGGTGGAGCGGGGGAGAGGACGACGCCGGTCATGGTTTGTGGGGGGAGTCGAATATGCTCAGCTGAGCACAGTCTGCTGGGAACTTCCGCGGGTGGGTCAGGGCAAGGCAAATCGAGTTGAACAAGTCCAGCGGAGCAGTCGATAAGTGAGGAGTGAGCGGATAGAATATCAAGGGCTAGAATAACGTCATGGGGACACTCTCGAATAACAGTAAATAATACAGATGTTTGGCGGCCAGCGACGCCCACACCAGCGGCACACATTCCTATTGTGGCCGGTGTTCCTCCATCAGCGACTCCCCCGCAGGGGCGTCTGCGTAAGCAGGCGTTTGGTGTGTTGCGACACCACGGACCCGAGCACACGGGGGTTGGACCCTCCCACGCGTAACCGTGCGTGGCTTAGCCGTGTCTGGGGAAAGGAGGATCCTGGAGGTTGAGCTAAGGCCGGGTGTTTGGACCTTTAAGGGTCCCCGGCGGAGGCAACACACCTCTTTGGCCTCTGCTTCACATAGACGGCACCCCCGCTCTGACCCACCCGGGGGAAATCGGCTGTCGCTTTTTCCTGTCCCCCTCTCCGATCTTTTTCTTCTCTATTTTTCTGTCCTCACTGTCCTGTCACCTCTTCTCTTCAGTTACTTCCTCACTTTTCATAGGCGGCTTGGGTTAACCTTGTGTAGGTGCCCTCTTTTGGGTTTTTATATAAGGTTATAGCGGCAATGTACGGCTGGCGCCTGTAGCCTTACACGTGAAGTGCTGTAGCGTCCCCTTGTTGGACTCCGTGGTGGGTGGCTGCCATTGCTGCCGAACAACACTAAATTGTTATGGGAACGCCCGCTTTTCCTCGACTTCTTGATCGTCTCCCTCAGAAGAGGGGACGCACCGATGAGTTTTTGAATTTGTTCACCCGGCCTAAAGACATCTTCCCCCGATATCAAGTAGTACATAGTGAGAGAACTGAAAGACTATCGAGAACCATATCCCCATTTGTAGTTGCGAAAACCTTGACCAACACGCTAGGCCCTGGCTACAAAGTCACCAAAATGCCAAGCGGGGACCTTCTGCTTGAGCTACGTGATAAGGAGCAGCACAACAGACTCGGCAAGCTTGTGACTTTTGGTGATGTCCCAGTTACTGTTTCACCGCATCGTTCCATGAACACAGTACGCGGGGTAGTATCCGAAGCAGACCTCATCGACCTATCTGAAACCGAGTTGTTGGAAGGATGGAAGGAGCAGAATATCACGAATGTGCAGCGCATTGTTATGAGACGGGACAACAAAGAAATTCCCACGAAACATCTGATACTTACCTTTGAATCCAGCATATTGCCACAAACTATTGAAACAGGCTACACAAAGATAGCCATAAGACCATACATCCCTAATCCTAGGCGATGCCACCAATGCCAAAGATTCGGCCATGGCTCGAAGAGTTGCGGTGGTCGTCTCACCTGTGCTAAGTGTGGATCACAAGGTCATGCCTCAGACAATTGCGAGGCCACACCTCACTGCGTTAATTGCAATGGTGACCATCCAGCGTGCTCCCGATCTTGTCCAAGTTGGAAAAAAGAAAAAGAAATAATAACACTGAAAGTCCGTGAAAAAATATCGTTCAGGGAAGCACGCAAAAGGTGCTCACCATTCCACACGACCACTTACGCTGATGCGGCGCGTCAAGGGGCAGCGTCGCAGCGGCTACTGCCACCTGCAGAGCCCGCGCGCGGCGAGCTGTCGCTTGTGGCTCCTGCCCCCAGGGTGGAAGCAGCTAAACCTGTTCCACCCAACCAGCAAACAGGCCCGGTTACCCTAGGGTTGCCGGCGCTACAACAGTCCTCGGTGGCAGCCTGCGCTACGCGTAGCGAACCCGCAGGCCCGCCAGGAGCTCCCACGGTGGGTGCAGTCAAGGCTGCCTCACCCTCACTGGCCCCTGCTGGCGCTAGCAACAGCCGGCGCAGCTCAGGCCCAAAGGCAGCCCCATCGAGCTCAGGGCTGATGGGCGCGAATGTCTCGTCCTTCGCGGCGAGACTTTCTCGCGAAACTTCTCTCTCGCAATAGCGCGTGTCCGGCGCCTCACAAGAGGCAATGGACACCACACCCATCCCGACGGCGCACCAAGCGCCAAAGGAGCGGCCAGGTTCCCTCGACCGCTTCAGAAAGGACAAATCCCGCGTTACAGGGCCTGGAAAGGGCTCTGTAATCTAAGGCAACACTTCCGTTTTTTAGTACACACAGCACCTATTTAATTTCAGTATGGATACACAAATCATACAATGGAACGTCAGAGGCCTTCTTAGGAACCTGGACGATGTCCAAGAACTTCTTTACCAACACAATCCAAAAGTGCTGTGTGTACAGGAAACGCAGTTAAAATCGAAACATATAAATTTTCTCCGACAGTATGTTACGTTTCGTAAAGACCGCGATGATGCTCTCGCATCATCAGGCGGTGTTGCCATTGTAATTCACAAAAGCATAGCATGTCAACGTTTGCAGCTACAAACGCCCCTTGAAGCAGTGGCAGTTCGACTTGTTCTTCTAAACAAGCTCATCACCATCTGCTCACTTTACATACCCCCCCCCCCCCCCATTACCACTTACATAAACATGAATTTCAGTCCTTTATAGATGAATTGCCAGAACCCTATCTTGTTCTTGGCGATTTCAATGCGCACAGTAGTCTGTGGGGCGACTCTCGTATCGATGCGCGAGGTCGTCTTGTTGAACAATTTCTTTTCTCCTCTGGCGCGTGTCTCCTGAACAAGAAGGAACCTACATTTTACTGTCTCGCAAACAGAACCTTTTCTTCTATTGATCTTAGCATAGCTTCCCCGTCTCTATTATCTGAACTTAAATGGGAAATTACCAAAAATCCGTACGGGAGCGATCACTTCCCAATACTACTGCGAACAACCAAAACTGAGCCGTCACCACAAGCCCCTCGATGGAAGATTGACACAGCCGATTGGGAGAAATTTCGAAATCTTACTTGTAGCATCTCCTGGGCCAACATCTCTTCGTTAGGAACTGATGCTGCTGTGGAATATTTTACTTCCTTCATAATTGATGCCGCTTATAAATGCATATCCGAAATAAGTGGTGCGGCATGCAAACGCCGTGTCCCATGGTGGAACGACGAATGTAGGAACGTTCGTAGAAAACAGAACAAAGCGTGGGGGTTGCTACGCGATTCTCCTACTGCGGAGAATCTTATGAATTTTAAGAAGGTTAAGTCCGAAGGCAGGAGAACGTGCCGACAGGCCAGAAGAGAGAGCTGTCAGAAGTTTTATCAGGTATACACTCGTATACAGATGAGGCCGAAGTCTGGAACAGGGTTAACAAGGTGAGAGGACGACAAACATATTCACTCCCTTTGGTAAACACACAGGGTGACAGCTTGGAAGACCAAGCGAACCACCTGGGTGCACATTTTGAACATGTGTCCAGTTCATTGCACTATTCCATAAAATTTACAAAATACAAAGCAGCAATAGAAGAACAAAAACTAGACTGAAAGAGCACCGGGAACGAGCCTTATAACTTGCCTTTCTCATTAGCAGAGCTTCAGGCATCACTCGCCTATATTAACACGTTAATATATACAGTGTGTTTCAGCGAACACTTTCAAAAATTCTTAAAGGTTGCGTGTGGCAGATAGCACAATTCCAGTTCATGTATATGTGTTGTATATATGTACTCATTGTATATATGTTGTACTCAATACATATAATATACGTAATGCAGGTGTTAATGCGTATTAAAAGGATATTAGGAGACCACTTAACACGTTAATTTCTACTAAATTCACTTCTACCAGAGTCATTGCCGGCCTAGGCCTTCTGTCCAACAAGCGGCCATTCACACAAAACGCGAATTACAACTTGGAATAGAGAGTAAAACTAGGCTAGTTGGTTCAAACTCATAGTAATGGTAGCGCAAAAGGAACGGCAACACAAGGCAGACAACTGCTAGTGGTTAGTTTGGCGCCTTTCCTGTTTACTTTTCTGCCTTGTGTTGCCGTACCTTTCGCGCTGCTTTTACTGTGAAGCTTATATTAGGTACGTATAATGAACATGGTTCAAATAACTTTGAAAACAAAATACAGAGCTAGTCCTGCAATGCGCCATCTATATATCACGTTAACACGTGATATAGCGGCCTTGGTACACGTATGCGCCCATGCAAGTTAACCCTAAAGAGCCATCTTCAGCAGAGCGCTTCAAAAAGGTAAAACAGCAAAACTCAAAGCAAAGTATCAGCAACATGGTTGATTAAGTAAATATTTTATCTGCAAAAACAGCAAAGTATGAGTGGATTATCCACAAGCAAACTTCTTTATTGTCTGTTCATATCATAGGCCCCCCGGATTTCACGTACTATTTAGTCACGGTAGGGATGCACTATAAAAGTATTTACGTGTAAGGGAAAAATCTGCATTTTTGCAACGGGGTTGCTGCTTTATTGGGAAGCCGCAGATAAACAACAGCGTTTGCCTATAATGTGCCGCAGCTCGCGGGCAGCGTGAAGCTTTTCGCATAAACACCCTGCATTGTCGACTGTAACGTTGTCACACTCATGAGAAAACATGACTGCCTGGCGGATGCACTGAAGGCCACTCTTAAAGGAAGAACGTTCTTTTTAAAAGCGAAGCTTTTATTTGCAAGCCTTGCCGGGCCTGGCTGTTCTGTAATAGAATAGGGCAACCAATAACCGCGGAGGACGAGCGCCGCCCGCACCGCTGGGTTACTTGTACCACCACCAGGTGGTGGCGGCATTTCATTAGCCTCTCTACAATGCATGAATAAAGCCTTCCGTGTCATTTTATGCGGACATAAATGAACCCAAACTCGTGTTTAGACTCTTTATGCACTTACACAAAGGTTCGCTGTATATACATTCCCAGTCGTTGGATCTACTTTTTTCTTCAAACGGCATCCTGAGCCTCCACAGTAATGAACAGAATATTGTGACGCTGAAATGTCCTCCCACACATGCAGAATTCCCGTTGTGACTGTGATGTTGCTGATCGCATTTGCATCGCTGAGCTGGGGTCGCTACAGTGGTGGCTTGAACAAGCAGCGGCTTCGTATACCTGCCGATCCAAATGAACACGAAGGTAAGATAACAGTCAACGACGACCTCTTATAGCGCATTCACACTGTGATATTCGGCGTCTGGAGCTGCGCGGAACTCAGTTCGGCAGCGGCGAGATCCGCCGTAATAGCCCTTTCCTCGCCGATCGGTCCAGACCGATTTTTGCGGCAGCAACCGCCGGATTCCTTCGCCGCGAACCAGTCGGAGCGCGAGGCTGAAATTCGGAAGATGGCTGCCAAGACTGACGCGCTCGTCATGTCGCAGTTTTCAAAGCTGTCGCGACATCGAAAATGCTCACCGACTTCGTGCGGAACCACCCCGTTCTTTTCGACAAGCACCACGCGAAGCACAAGAACAACGTGCTAACGAATGACTTGTGAAAAATCAGTCGCGAGCTGAGATCAGAGCACGGCGAACCCACCACTGCCACTGTGAATGCTTCTTCTGCACCTCATGCATCGTCAGAAAGGTGCTTGCGAGCAGGCCTAGCAGTACTGCCTCTTCTTGCTCAGGGTTTACCATCGTGTTTGTATTGATGAACATGTGCAAAACAAAATAAAAGTCAGTTTCACCCGAAAGGCGAAGCATCGATTGTTATACGAGAGAGAAATAATTTATTAGAAAGGCAGAGAGATCGGTCTGAGCTAGCATGATCTGGCCTTAGGCTCTGCCCAGGGGAAAAATGGAAGGGGGCAAAAAAGAGTCATGAAAGATGACGATGAGGACAGGAAGAAGGAATGCATATTTACACTAACACAGTGGTTTCCTTAAAGTCAAGCGTCTAGTCCGGAGATCTTCATGTAGTCAAGAGCAGGCCTTTAGCTATTGATGCTACTGTACGGTCACACAAGGCGGACAAAATATTGCTGTCGGACAATGTTCGCCGGACAATGCCTGTTAGCGTCGAAGTCAGCGTCATCCGCTGTGATGCGTAGATAGGGCAGTCGCAAAACATATGTTATAGAGTCTCAGGCACTTGGCTGCAAACATAGTTCGGGCTGTCCGTACGGCCAATAAGATGTGCATAGCGTCGTGTGAAGTCGACGCCCAGGTGAATTCGGTGAAGCTTGCGATACGAATTAGTAGACATCTATACGAAGTAAGAATAATAGTTTTATCGGCAGTATATATTTGTAAATATAGGCATACTAACGAAATAAACAAACATGGTGTCACGCGCACACAAGCAAACATGAACACGTCTCACTGGATGACCGCGTTAACTCGCTCTCAAAACGCTGGAGTGAGGAAGCACGGCAGCAGCAGCGAGTGAATTTACCTTAGTCCTGTGTCTCGCGTCAGCGCGAACTAAGCCGTGAAGACACAGCGCATGGTTGAGGCCGCCAGGTGTATAATGCGCCCTCCCCTCCACCCGGAGGTTTGCGGCCTGGAGTAGAATCCCCCCCCCCTACCTACCCTCCCACCGGAGTGTTGCGCGCGACGCAACATGGCGCTTCCTTTCCGATTTCTTCTCTTCCGTGCGCGAGATTGAGCCACGATCGCCGTCTCACCCTCGCACACTTTCATTAGCACATACAGCATACGGCGCACGGCGACGATTTTATCGCCCTTGGACTTTATACGGAAACTCACAGCGAAGCCGACGGCAGAAATGCGCCTACAGGGTCCATATAAACGCTATCGCAATAAAACACGCGAACTCTACGTACGCGAGCGGAGATAACTGCGCAGTTTCGAGCCGCGGTAACATTCGGGATAACCCACGTTTGCTTGGAGGTCATCTTGGAGGTTTGCACGGCAGATGGCGCTGTATGGCGTTCCAGCGTTTCCGTTGGCGTGGTGGGCAAGCAATGTGAACGCTGTGAATTTCGACGGCAGGATAACTGCATTCGCTGTAAACGCCGGATTCCTCTGTGTGAACGTTCCAATACCCGCCGCGGTAGCTCAGTTAGCTAAGGCACTTCGCAGCAGAGCACGACGTCGCGGGGTCGAATCTTGGCCGCGGCGGCCGCATTTTGATGGAGGCGAAATGGAAAAACGCCCGAGTGCTTGCGTTGTAGTGCAACTTGAGGTGGTCAAAATGAAACCGGAGTCCTTCACTACGGTGTACCTCATAATCAGAACTGGTTTTGGCAGGTAAAACCCGAGAAAGAAGAAGAAGAACTTGCCATTTTGGTGGTGTACTGCAGTCACTCATAGCGCGAAGTCAAAGACAGAGTGGGCAACATACTCTAAAAAAAGGGCTACTTAAGTTGCAAGTGTTGCTTTATCTGTGCAAAACGTGCTTCATTGAATATACTTATTCTGAAAATGACAGCGCATGATTACGATACCTGCCATTATTTCACCACTGACATCAGATAAGTGAATGTTATTTAATAATTTATTCAAAGCAATTACTGCACTACAATATACCTTTTGCATAATACCGACAACCTGGGCGCAAATTAAGTTCCAGTCACCATAGTGAAGGACATAAACGCGGGTGAGTGCAGGACGCGCGTACGTAGAAAGATTTTGGGTCGCACGCACTCTGATACAGGTCTCATTAAGTTTGAAGTGGTCTTTCAATATGCACAAAGCGCGTTTGTCGAAATACACGGCTCTACGAGTGCAAGTTTCGTTTTCCGCAACAGGATAGGAGGTATATCATGCTCCCGCGTTTGCCCCATGGAGGCATCGTTGACTGCTACAAAGCGAAAACAGTGATGGTGGGAGGTCTTGACTGCGGGAGATACAACTTTGCCGAGTCTTACGTCATCCCGAAATCCACTAGAGAAAACTACCCGATAAATAGGGAAGCAAATCGAGAAGTGTACCATGCTGTGATACCTTTTGTACTGGTGTAGCAAACCCGCATGACCATGATCTACCATGGCCCAAGTGGCCTCGCAAAAAGCTAGACCATTCGGCCAGATGTTAGGCCCACCATTGTACGCATACATCGGAGGCTTAAGAAACGTGACTGGCGCCGTCTACGCTGTTTTAGGCGAGCGATGCAACTCGTAACGACGATGCCTTGTAGCTTATTAGATGAAAAAAAAGCTTTAAACATTCCTGGAAGTACACAGTGTGTGAGGTGAATCAGAGCTGCTGCACTTAGCTCTTGCAATGAGTGTGTAATACTAATAAACAGTTGGCATGGCCAGGAACAGGCCGAGTTCAGAGGAGAAATTGGTGCAGTGACCGCCGTACTGAATTTAGGGCACTTACTACCGGAGCTGTGGACGTAAACGAACTGCCTGCATAGCGGCCCGCAATCACTAGGTCGGATTGTCGAAATTCAGTCACGAATTAAAAAAAAAGAAATTATGGGGTTTTACGTGCCAAAACCACGATCTGATTATGAGGCACGCCGTAGTGGGGGACTCCGGAAATTTGGACCGCCTGGGGTTCTTTAACGTGCGCCCAAATCTAAGTACACGGGTGTTTTCGCATTTCGCCCCCATCGAAATGCGGCCGCCGTGGCCTGGATTCGATCCCGCGACCTCGTGCTCAGCAGCCCAACACCATAGCCACTGAGCAAGACGGGTAGTCACGAATTTCACACAAACAGCAAAGAACATGCAGGCACGCACTAGGGCAGCTGGTAACACGCTACTGGAGCCCGCTCGTGTCTTACCCTAACATTGGCGGCCGAAATCGAGCATTGCTTCACTGCAGCACATGGTTGATGTCATTATGCAAGTTCGTTATACTTAGATGCCTTCGACCAGGCAGCTGGGAGAATTCAATGACCCACTGGATCATCTTCTACTGAAAAAAATGCGTTTAGGAGCATGTAGTGACAAAAGGTAAAGCGAGGTTTGATGCTCAGCCTCGTTTGGTTGTGGATGATCTCAGAGACGGTGTGATTTGTTTATACATTTCAGTGGAGGCCTGGCAAGCTCGCAATGCAAAGTAAAAAGCTGCTGATATCACCCTAAGCGTCTGAAATTCATGCAGCCCCAGGAAAAAATACAGCTGAAATGGAGCATTAGTCGAGGAAAATAATGTCGACCGCATTGTCGTGTTGGGCACTCCTGGTGTAGAGTGCGGGAAAGTGCTGAATGAAATAAAAATAGTGCTAAGATAAATTGTCCTGGAACTGAAAAAAAGCGTACAGCCTTTTTTTAATACGCAGGCTGGCTCGCTTTTGCGCGCCCGCAGGTGAAATAGTGTGAATTCCAAGTAGGTGTTTTTTTTTTTTGTTTATGAATTTATCATCCGCTTCGATGCTCTTCTACGTCATTCGTGTCGGCGCCTGGTCAAAAGATCACCCTTATGGATCACAGATGTTCAAAATTAATCCAAAGTCTCCACTAAAGCGTGCCTCGGAATCATATTGTCACGTGGTAGTGACGGTCAGTAATACAGCAGCAAAACTGTGAATGACGAAACTAACTTTAAATTGGGCGAGCTTGTGCCCACAAAAGCAACTTAGACTCAAAGCGCAGCGATAGCGGCGAATACCGTCGGCGATGATGGAAATGTGACCTGCGGTTCAAGAGCGTCGGCTTTCATAGATCACTCGTCGAAGGTTCCAGCGTAATCGCTGGCGCCCGCGTGGTTCCCGGAAACAACTACACAATTTTGTTGCGCATGCAGTCTGATTATACAAGGTTCGGCGAGGACATACACAACTCATAGAATCAACAACATTCGCGAAAGTTCCAAATAATGTGTGCGCGTTTTGCGCTGCACGATAACGTTTCGTTTATTTGTTAGAAGGTGAAAGCGGTCATCGAAGAAAGAAAAACAAGTACACATGTCAATATCGTGGCTAAGGACCGTAAAATCCCCGAATTCCCTTTTACGGCTGTCGCTCTGCTGGACTTGCCACTGGAGCCACCGCTATGTCAGCTGGTATACCCCCCGGTAAACGGGAATTGCTTAACGAGCCCCAGTTTCTCCCTTGGTGCTAGGTAGGCCATGCTCCTGAGAAAAGAAAAATTAAGGCTGCTGTTATGGCAACGGTTCTGCTGATGCACGAGGGGGCGAAGGCCGTCCCGCTTGCCTGAAATTCGCTCGACGAGTGTGCAATTTTTACGGCAGACGCAAGAGGAAACGAGCACGAGTTCCGTTTGCTGCTACGATGTGCTTTGTTCTAACAGCTGTCATTTTTAGCCTCTTTTTGTATTAATGACCATTTCATTTTGTGTGTGTTTCTTCATGCGTTCTATAAATGCCAGGAGCGCATCAGCGTTTGCTAAAATGTTACCCTATTCCGTTACGATACGTGAGCCCGCATGCTATAGAGCTAGACTAATGCGTTTCGGCAGGATAATAACAAGCAGTGAAATGTGCTTTATTTCACAATTTCATTTGCAACATTTATACATCAAGAGCTACAATACAGCAAAAAATATTTCAGACCTGAGTATCTCGAATTTACAGCACAAACTGCACATTCTGTTGGCGCATTCACATAAAGCTTCTTACATTTCTTAATAGCAAGTCATGTTTTTTACTTTGCATGTGACAATCCCACCAACGCAAATCGTTTGTCGGAACAGTTACTGTGATTAATTATACAAAAAAATATCATTAAGCGAGACCAGTTAAAAGGCGGATGTCTGAACATTTCGCATACCTCTTTCTGTATCCGGTGGAACATTAGAGTTACAGAATGGATCTCTTGGTATCCATTCTGTAACTCTAATGGTCCACCGGTTATCAATTCTACGCATTCATGGTCAGCCCATCTCTATTGTTCCCTCTTAATGTCAACTAAAATATCGGCTATCCCCGTTTGTTCTCTGATCCACACCGCGCTCATCCTGTCTCTTAAAGTTAGGCCTAACATTTTTGTTCCATCGATCTTTGTGCGGTCCTTGTTCTCGAGATTCTTTGTTAACCTCCAACTTCCTGCCCCATATGTTAGCGCCGGTAGAATGATTGTACACTTTTATTTTCAACGACAATGGTGAGCTCCCAGTCAGGATTTGGTAAAGTCTGCCGTATGCACTCCAACCCAATTCTCTTCTTCTGTCAATTTCCTTCTCATGATCAGTGTCCCCTGTGAGTAATTGACCTAGATAAACATACTCCTTTACAGACTCTAGAGGCTGACTGGCGATTCTTAATTATTCCCTTGCAAGGCTATTGAACATTAGCTTTGTCTTCTGCATAATAATCTTCAACCCCACTCTCGGTTCCCGATTAAGGTCCTCAATCATTCGTCCCTATTGTTGCTGAATAGGACAATGTCACCTGCAAACTGAAGGTTGCTGAGATATTCGCCGTTGATCCTGATTCCTAAGCCCTCCGTAACTCTCTATTTTTCTTGTATATATATATATATATATATATATATACGGACCGGACTTATTCGGAACCTCACTGTGACGGCAACGGCGACGGCAGGAATGCGCTTGGAGTGTCCATATAATTGCTATCGCAATAAAAACATGTCCCACAGATCAACGTGCCCCAGCGCAGCTCATGCCCGTTCCGGGCAAGGGCGCGGCACTCCTGTGCAGTTCTCACAGACGCTGTACGTAGTGTGCATCGCAATACAGGAAGCCACAACTATACAAAAAAAACAGAACTCGTTGCTTTTTCTTACTGCAACAAAAGCCGGATTCATCTAAAATCCGCAAAAGACCTGACTGGGCATTCGCGATCTTGGTTCCGCAAACGCTTAGTCCATCAGTCTATCTGAGCGACGACGTCACGCCTGAAAATAAACGGCTGTTCGCGAAGGCGCTGCAGCTAAATAAGTATGTACATAGTATGGCAATTCCGTTGAAATGCCCAAAACATTACAAGTACTCGACACCCCTTTGGCAATAGGGTCTCTTGTATTTGAGATGAAAAAAAAATTATGGGGTTTTACGTGCCAAAACCAGTTCTGATTATGAGGCACGCCGTAGTGGGGGACTCCGGAAATTTGGACCACCTGGGGTTCATTAACGTGCACCTAAATCTAAGTACACGGGTGTTTTCGCATTTCTCCCCCATCGAAATGCGGCCGCCGTGGCCGGGATTCGATCCCGCGACCTCGTGCTCAGCAGCCCAACACCATAGCCACTGAGCAACCACGGCGGGTTTGTATTTGAGATGGATCATGTAGCAAAAGTGTATAAATAAACCTTTTGGGTGGGGTATATTCAGAATAACTGTTTTGAAATGGCTTACATTTCCCTCATGAACCACAATTTCTCTGTTTTGTTTTTTTGTTTTTTTTTTTTTTTTGTAAAAGGCTGCCAAGCCGCTGTACATATTAACACGCGTAAGCTACAGGCACCGCAGGCATTTTGCCAAGTTTGAATTGCTCATATTCCAAGTGCGTGTTCCCTTTTCTAATGTTATTGAGTTTCTCAAGCAAGGCTCACGGAACTTTCACTCCCCCTATTCTCATATGCCTATTTGTAACCACGACACACATTGCGGTACAGCAATTTTTGTTCTGCCGGGGTTACGTTCCAAGCGAAGATGGTATCTTAGCATTAATCTACAAAAATGCTAATCGGTATGGGCTGAGCTGAATCGTTCTTCTTTTAACGTCAATCACAATGTTTTAGGCGGCATTTACATGCCAACCAGTATTCTTTCAGCGTTCTGTGTAGCCCTTGGCGATATGCTTGGTTATCCTTCGGCAAAACTAAATCGGTTATAATAAATGGCAATGTTATTATTAACCTATGCAGATCATCGGGAGTAAAGATTGAATTGTTTTGCAGGGGTCACGTCCTCAGAGTGTCCTTACGCCTCCAAGCTTCGTGATGTGCTCCAGGGAGGTCACGTGCTCAAGTTCTCCTCGGAAGATTCAGGTGCCAGGTAAGCAATGAAAATACTTCAAGCTGCTTGTGGTAGTCTTAATATACACATGTCCATTATACAATCAGTTGCTTTTCTAGGATGTTTGACGTTGTCCAGTTAAATATTTTATCAAGAGCCAGGCTAATAATGCCACGTAGTAGTGACGGGAGAGAAAACAGTAACAAAACTGTGTATGACGAAACTGGTTGTTTATTGGGCGAACCTGTGCCCACAAAAGCAAGCTACACTCAAAGCACAACGATAGCGGCGAACACAGTCGGCGATCGTCGAAAATCTGATCAGCGGCGAAACGCGTCGGCTTTTATACCTGAGTCATCGAAGGTTCCAGATTAATCCCTGATGCCCGCGTGTCTTCCAGAAAGTTCTAGACAATTCGCGTCGCTCATACAATCAGATTACATGAGCGTCGGTGACCACAGACGACGGATAGAAGCATTGATACCGTCCGAGAAGCCTCCAATGCAGGCGCGTCCCGCGCCGAGCGACAACGTTCAACATTCGTCAGCCAATGTTGAAAGCGGCCACCGGTGAAAGATAAACATGTGTACGTGTCAATACCTTCCCCTTAAAAAGCATCGTCCCGATGCTACAAACAAACACGAAAGCGAAAACAAAACCATGCGTAATAAACAAAATAACAAAAAACAATAACAAAGTAACAAAGTACCTAAGTTTGTCAGCGGGCGTAGAAAGGCTTAAGACGCACCACGTGGATGACTTCAGGTCGTGCCCGGCGCCGCTGTGATTGCGAAATGCCGTCTGGCACGACCTCATAGTCCAGTGCGCCAATACGTCGGGTGATCTTATATGGTCCGAAATAGCGACGTAACAGCTTCTCGCTAAGTCCTCGTCGGCGTATCGGAGTCCAGACCCAAACACGGTCACCGGGCTGGTACTCGACGTAGCGTCGTCGAAGGTTGTAGTGTCGGCTGTCGGTCCTCTGCTGGTTCTTGATACGCAGGCGGGCGAGCTGTCGACCTTCTTCGGCACGCTGCAAATAGGTGGCAACGTCGAGATTTTCTTCGTCGGTGACGTCCGGTAGCATGGCGTCAAGCGTCGTTGACGAGTTCCTTCCGTAGACCAGGTTGAACGGCGCCATGTGCGTCGTTTCTTGCACGGCCGTGTTGTATGCGAAGGTCACGTACGGAAGGATGGCATCCCACGTCTTGTGTTCGACGTCGACGTACATTGCCAGCATGTCGGCGATGGTCTTATTTAGGCGCTCAGTGAGGCCATTCGTCTGCGGGTGGTAGGCGGTGGTCCGGCGATGGCTTGTGTGGCTGTATCGCAGGATGGCTTGAGTTAGTTCTGCCGTAAAGGCAGTACCTCTGTCGGTGATGAGGACTTCTGGGGCACCGTGACGCAGGAGGATGTTCTCAACGAAGAATCGGGCTACCTCGGCAGCACTGCCTTTGGGCAAGGCTTTTGTTTCGGCGTAGCGGGTGAGGTAGTCCGTAGCTACGACGATCCATTTATTCCCGGACGTCGACGTCGGAAAAGGCCCCAGTAAGTCCATCCCAATCTGCTGGAACGGTCGGCGAGGTGGCTCGATCGGCTGTAGAAGTCCGGCTGGCCTTGTCGGCGGTGTTTTGCGTCGCTGACAGTCTCGGCATGTCCTTACGTAATGGGCGACGTCGGCAGAGAGGCGAGGCCAGTAGTATTTTTCTTGTATCCTTGCGAGCGTGCGGGAAAAACCGAGGTGTCCAGCCGTTGGGTCGTCATGGAGAGCTTGCAGAACCTATGGACGCAATGCTGAGGGTACCACGAGGAGGTAGTTGGCTCGGAGAGGCGAGAAGTTCTTCTTTAGGAGAATGTCGTTTTGCAAGAAAAACGACGCCAATCCTCGCCTGAACACCTTCGGCACAGTGACGGTCTTGCCTTCCAGGTAATCTACAAGGTTCCTTAGTTCCGGGTCGGCTCGCTGTTGTTCGGCGAATTCGTCGGCACTGATGGGTCCCAAGAAAGTGTCGTCATCCTGGTCATCCTGTGGCGGCGGTTCGACGGGGGCGCGAGACAAGCAGTCGGCGTCAGAGTGCTTTCGCCCGGACTTGTAAACGACGGTGATGTCGAATTCTTGAAGTCTCAGACTCCATCGTGCGAGGCGACCTGAAGGATCCTTCAAGTTAGCTAGCCAACACAAGGCGTGGTGGTCGCTCACAACTTTAAAGGGCCTGCCATAGAGGTAGGGGCGAAACTTTGATGTAGCCCAGATGATGGCGAGGCACTCCTTTTCTGTTGTGGAATAATTTGCTTCCGCCTTCGATAGCGACCGGCTAGCGTAACTTACAACCCTTTCTAGTCCATCAGTCCTCTGCACAAGCACGGCGCCGAGTCCTACGCCGCTTGCGTCGGTGTGGACTTCGGTATCGGCATTTTCGTCGAAATGCGCAAGGATGGGCGGCGATTGTAGGCGTCGCTTCAGTTCTTCAAATGCTTCGATTTGCGGCATCTCCCACTTGAATTCGACGTCGGCCTTCGTGAGGTACGTCAGTGGCTCGGCGATCCGTGAAAAATCCTTGACGAAGCGCCTGTAATAGGCGCACAGTCCCAGAAATCTACGCACTGCCTTCTTGTCAGCGGGCAGAGGAAAGTTGAAGATGGCCGCAGTTTTCTGAGGGTCGGGGCGCACTCCAGACTTGTTGATGACGTGGCCCAAAAACAAGAGCTCCTCATATGCGAAGCGGCACTTTTCTGGCTTTAACGTGAGTCCGGAGGTTTTGATTGCTTGAAGAACTGTTTCAAGGCGCCGCAGGTGTTCTTCGAAGCTTGAGGCAAACACAACGACGTCGTCCAAATAGACGAGGCAAGTCTGCCACTTCAAGCCTGCCAGTACTGTATCCATGACGCGTTGGAAAGTCGCAGGTGCCGAGCAAAGACCAAACGGCATGACCTTGAACTCGAACAGTCCGTCTGGTGTTATAAAGGCCGTCTTCTCCCGGTCCCTCTCGTCGACTTCGATTTGCCAGTAGCCGGTTTTGAGGTCCATCGACGAAAAATACTTTGCGTTGTATAGTCGATCCAAGGCGTCGTCAATCCGTGGAAGGGGGTATACGTCCTTCTTCGTGACCTTGTTGAGGCGACGATAATCGACGCAGAAACGTAGGGTTCCATCCTTCTTCTTCACTAACACCACGGGGGACGCCCACGGACTCTTGGACGGCTGGATGATGTCGTCGCGTAGCATTTCGTCGACTTGTTGCCTTATGGCCTCGCGTTCGCGTGCCGAAACTCGGTACGGGCTCTGACGCAGTGGGCGGACATTTTCATCGGTTATGATTCGGTGCTTGGCGACAGGGGTTTGTCGAACTTTTGACGACGACGAGAAGCAATCCTTGTATTGCAGGAGCAGAGCTTTTAGTTGTTCTTTCTTATGCCTGGGAAGGTTCTGATTAACGTTGAAAGTTGCTTCAGGTATTATAGTCGTCGTTGCGGGTGCACTGGAATCCGTGAAGGCGAAAGCACTGCTGGCTTGTACTATTTCGTCGATGTAGGCAACCGTGGTGCCTTTGTTAATGTGCTTGTATTCGGGGCTGAAGTTCGCGAGCATCACCGTTGCTTTCCCTGCACGTAGCTCAGCTATGCCTCTAGCGACGCAAATTTCACGGTACAGCAGTAAGTGATGATCGCCCTCGATGACGCCCTCCATGTCTGCAGGCACTTCCGTACCAACGGAAATCATTACGCTGGAGTGAGGCGGAACGGTGACTTGTTCTTCAAGCACATTCAAGGCATGGTAACTGATGCATGTATCCGGCGGTATCGCTTTGTGTGTTGAAAGCGTTATCGACTTGGACCTTAAGTCGATGACTGCACCATGTTGGTGTAGAAAGTCCATGCCTAGGATGACGTCCCTGGAGCAGTGCTGCAGGATTACGAAGCTCGCCGGGTAAGTGCGGTTGTTTACCGTGACTCGCGCTGTGCAGATTCCAGCCGGCGTTATTAGGTGACCTCCCGCTGTCCGTATATCGGGTCCTTGCCAGGCCGTCTGCACCTTCTTTAACTTGGCGGCGAACGCGCCACTGAAAACTGAATAGTCGGCGCCAGTGTCGACGAGAGCGGTGACGTTATGACCATCGATGAGCACGTCTAGATCGGTAGACCGGCGTCTGGCGTTGCGGTTAATTCGTGGCGTCGGATCACGGCTGCGTCGGCTTGCTCTGCTGCTGCTACGTCGCGTCGGAAGGTCTTCGTTCGGCGGCGATGTGCTGTCAAGGCTGTTGCTAGGCGGCGTGCTGATATCTCGTCGTGATGATTCGCGAATCGTCGTCGTCGTCGGCGGCGGAGGATCTTCGGCATTGCGTCGTACAGCAACCGCACCTCCATCGGTTGCTGCTTTTAGTTTCCCGGGTATGGGCTGGGAGATCGGCCCCGGGTTGGGCCGGCATACAGGCGGCGATGCGGCGAGATGTAGCGGCCTGGTGACGGCGAGCGTGAGGGCCGTCGTGGTTGCCACTGGGCTCCGGCAAGGTAGTCGGCGATGTCACGTGGTCGCTCGCCAAGCTGTGGACGTGGCGCGTTGACAGCGAACCCTCGTAGGCCCATCTCGCGGTATGGGCATCGGCGGTAGACATGGCCGGCTTCCCCGCAGTGATAGCAGAGCGGGCGGTGGTCGGGGGCGCGCCAAATGTCCGTCTTCCGCTGGGAGCTGCGGTGGGCGACGGGCGGGCGTGCTGGCGGCGGCGGCGGTGGACGACGGAACTGCGGCGTTACGGGGCCCTGGCGCGAGCGCGGAGGGGGGCCTTGACGACGGGCGACGGCGGCGTAGGTCATCGCTTGCGGCTGTGGTTGAGGCGATACCGGAACTTCTGGCACTTCTAGTGATCGCTGAACCTCTTCTTTAACTATGTCAGCGATTGAAGTCACCTGAGGATGCGATCTTGGGAATAATTTCTGTAGTTCTTCCCGTACAACCGCTCTGATCGTCTCGTGCAGGTCGTCGGCGCCTAGAGCTTGAGCTTCGGCGTAGTTTGTCAGTGCACGGCGGTTGTATTGCCTGGCTCGCATTTCAAGGGTCTTCTCGATGGTTGTGGCCTCCGAAACAAATTCTGCCACAGTCTTGAGCGTGTTGCGCATCAATCCAGTGAATAGATGCTCTTTGACGCCCCGCATCAAGAACCGAACTTTCTTTTCCTCTGACATATCGGGGTCGGCGTGGCGGAAGAGGCGAGTCATCTCCTCCGTGAAGATTGCGATGTTCTCGTTCGGCAATTGCACTCTGGTTTCTAATAAAACTTCGGCCCTTTCTTTTCGCACGACATTCGTGAAAGTCCTCATGAAGTTCTCACGAAATAGGTCCCACGTCACCAGGGTGGTCTCTCTGTTCTCAAACCAGGTCCGAGCAGCATCATCTAATGAAAAATACACATGGCGCAGCTTGTCGTCGTCGCTCCATTTGTTGAACGTCGCGGTCCTCTCGTATGTCTCCAGCCAGGTTTCAGGGTCTTCAGCCGATGATCCACGAAAAGTCGGTGGCTCCCGAGGTTGCTGCAGCAGGATGGGGGACGCTGGTGCTGCCATTTTGGTCGTTGACTTGGCCTTGATTGCAGTGGTCTTTTCGGGAAGAAGTCCGAACTCCGGCACAAGTCCTTGCTGCCTACGGCTAGCTCGCTGGTCCTTGGCGACGTTGGTCTCGCTCTCCGGTTTCGGGCTTGGGTCGCGGCTTTGCGGGGGCGTTCGGTGCATGAACGAACTAGCACCTCCACCAGATGTCACGTAGTAGTGACGGGAGAGAAAACAGTCACAAAACTGTGTATGACGAAACTGGTTGTTTACTGGGCGAACCTGTGCCCACAAAAGCAAGCTACACTCAAAGCACAACGATAGCGGCGAACACAGTCGGCGATCGTCGAAAATCTGATCAGCGGCGAAACGCGTCGGCTTTTATACCTGAGTCATCGAAGGTTCCAGATTAATCCCTGATGCCCGCGTGTCTTCCAGAAAGTTCTAGACAATTCGCGTCGCTCATACAATCAGATTACATGGGCGTCGGTGACCACAGACGACGGATAGAAGCATTGATACCATCCGAGAAGCCTCCAATGCAGGCGCGTCCCGCGCCGAGCGACAACGTTCAACATTCGTCAGCCAATGTTGAAAGCGGCCACCGGTGAAAGATAAACATGTGTACGTGTCAATAATAATGCAAAACGTACAGCCTTCCGGCTTTAAGGTGTTCGAACCGACGATTAAAAATTACAACCAGCATTTTCATGCAGATTTACGCTGTCACTCAAACATTATTGTAAGACATCCACGATGTCTCTATCAATGCTCACAGAGCAGGCGTGACCACAGGTACACATTACATTAGAGTTTCATCACTATGGACGCATTATATGTTCTGAATGCTCTTGATAATCACATGTTTTCAGATCACGAGCGTACAAAAGGGGCTAATGTATTCTTCTCTACATGACCTTCACGTGCGGGAATATACACTGACGCAACGAGCAGTGTTCTATTTGCTGCCGTTTAATATAACTTGCATCTTCATTTTAACAGCGAAGCTGTTTAGGCCAGCGGTACTTTGTGGTGCGTAGTCGTTATAGCCATGGCAACCCGGAGAAGAAGGAGGAGGAGACCGCGTGTATGCGCACGCGGTCTCTTCCACGCCAGCTCCCTGCCTTCCCGACCCCTGCCTCGCGTCTCTCTGCGGCGCGCTGAGCCAGGAGAAAAAAATACACGCCATCTCCACGAAGTGAATGCTAATGAGTGGGGAGAACCTCCAACGCTGTGGTGAACCGTGAATGTAAATCGGTAAAACCGTGAAACATTCGCCCACACATCATATAAAGACGTGACACGTTGTTATAGGGAATATGTATATCACTTATATACACAATGTTCATTATTTACAAATCGATGCAATTTGATACACTTATATACACAAGGGGGCGCACGTCGGCGCCACCAACCTCAGGTAGCGACCGCTTTCTGCGCTTGACAGCTGCTTCCCGCGCTCGCTCCGATTCGAGGTTCGCTTATCTTCGCTTGCGTGCTGCTTCGGCTGCACGAGCCCTCGCCGCTGCCGCAGCCTCTGCATCGATCGTGGTTTTTGCTTCCTCCCGGCGCTGGCGCCTTTCTTCTGCTTCGCGGGCTCTCACCGCAGGGTCTTGGCGGTGAGCCCGAACTGCTGCTGCGTTGCGAGCCCGCCGCGCCGCTGTTTTTGCCTCTGAGGTGTTCATGATAAGTAGCTGCATGGAGATGTTCACGAACTAGCGCGCGCGCCGAATGTGCAGCGGAGCCCGGGAGTGCAGGTGTCTGCCGCGCTGCCATCTACCGGGCGCCCTTTGAATTATAGCGCAGCTGCGCCTCTAGCGGGAGCAATGAGAACTAGCGTACACGGCGCGAGGGACCGAGCCCCGGTAAGAGGAGCTTCGCCCCTAAAAAAAGGTCAAAGCTTGCATTAGGCCGTGCAAAGCTCAAGACACAGCGAAGCTGGCCGATTGATATCGAGCGGCTAGCCTCCAACGCGTTCAGCGTCGGCAAGCAGCAGCGTTCTAGGCACTGTGACAACCATGGCCTGCGTTTGTGGCATGCCAGGAACGCTGTCACTCGTCGGCGCCGGCGCGTCCAGCGCTAGTCACGCGAAATGTCGCCAACGCGTTCGGCGTCGCCAAGCGACAGCGTTCTTGGCACTGTACCAAACTTGGTTAGCCTGCCTGCGTTTGTGGTATGCCAGGAGCGCTGTCGCTCGTAGGCGCCCACACGTCCAGCGCTAGTCAAGCGAAATGTCGCGAAAGGGAAGGTACCTCCGAAAATTATCGCTCGAGAATGCCTTCCTACATGCGTAGTTAAGTTAAACCAAGTCAAGACCTAGCAGCAACCAAGTTCGTATCAGCAGTAGCAGCCAGTAAGCTTCAATGTGCCTAATGCGCGACCGAGTGCAAACTTGCCTGACTGAATTTTTTTTTTTACTTTTGAAGGTTGACTCTCAGAGTGGGATAGATCAAAACGTAAACTTGAACTGCAAGTTTATGACTGTTGCAATCCGGACAGTCAACATAACTACGTCGAAGTTACTTGAATTCTGGGGTTTTGCGTGTCAAAACCACAATTTGATTATGAGGCACGCCGTAGTGGGGGACACCGAATTAATATTGACCACCAGGGGATCTTTAACGTGCCCCCAATGTCGAGGTTACTTGCAGGTTTAGTCATGCTAAATGAAATGAGCTTCATCTTCAATAAGGGTCTGTAGATGCAGCCTGCATGTGTTACACGTGAAGCAGTTGCGTAAGCAGAAGTAAGCACAAATCTACAACGTTACGATGCGAGAAGAGGCATCGACTTCCGACGCTACTCCACGAATGTCCAATTCTTCTTTGGTCGAAACCTGCCGAGCCGTTGCCAGAGGCGCCGATTGCAGTCACGAACACCGCGCGCGTTGGGCGCGAACGCGCGGAAACGTGGACAGCGTCGGCAACCGCTCTGCGCGTTGCCTCGTTGGTGCTGCTACATAGGCCCTCGGCTAGTGAAGACGCCCGGTTAAAGTTAACTAGAATATCTAGTACACTGTGGCCCGGTGAAGGTTGGGATTATGAACGATACAGAACAGCGTTTGTTGGTTGTAGCCGTGGAAGGGGTGAGCCAATGAAACGTAGCGCCGACGGGGATGGGAGGGATGGCATGGGTGAGAATTGTATGGGGCCGCGCGTCTTAGACAAAGGCTGCTTTTAGGCGATCAATAAAGACGGTGTCGTGGCGACCGTGCACATCAAGCATGCATAATTTATCACTGCGCTTGATGATGCGATAAGCGCCATCGTAAGGATGCTTGTGCACTGCGTCGCGACGGACAAACGCATGTGTCGCCGTCTCCAAATTAGAAGGGATATAGGGGGAATCACGGTATTGTGGGCGAGGTTGCGGGACACAAAGATTGGGCCGAGTGGAGCGCAACTGTACCACGTACTTGGTGGGGATGGGGCAAAGCAAGGCGGATGTAGGGTCGAACAGTTCTACGGAAAGGCGGAGTGATGAACCATAGATTAGTTCAGCAGGTGTACACTTGATGTCCTGCTTTAACGTTACCCTAAGGCTAAGCAAAATGAGAGGCAGGGAAACTGTCAACTGGCCGTGTGGGGTTGCACCCTCAAAGATGCCTTCAGTGTCCGGTGGAAACGTTCGACCATGCCATTTGCGATGGGGTGGTATGCTGTAGTACGAATCTGAAAGCTTCCTAGCAAGGTCATGAGCTTTTTTAAAAGGGAAGACTCGAACTGTCGACCTCGATCGGCGGTGATAGTAGATGGAACACCGAAACGTGACACCCATCCCGAAAGGAAAGGTTTAGCTATGGTCTCACTTTTGATCTTGGGAATTGGAAACGCCTCTGGTCACCAAGTGAAACGCTCAATGCGCGTCAGCAGGTAGGTCTTTTCATCCTATGGAGGCCATGGTCCTAAAATGTCAATATGGACCTTGTCGAAATGCTGCGAGGGTGGTGGGAAGGAACCGTATGGAGACAAGGTATAACCATGGACATTGGATTGCTGGCAATCTAAACTACTTCGAGCCCACCCACGAATGTCCTTGTTGATGCCCAGCCAGATAAAACGCCATGTGATAAGGTCTTCCGTGGCGCGGATGCCAGGATGGGAGAGGCTGTGCAGAGAGTTGAAGACAGCACGACGGAAATCACTGGAAACAAGAGGTCTGGGGCTGCCAGTTGATAGGTCGCTGAGAATGGGAATACTGGAGGACGGAAGGGTAACTTCACGAACCTTGAGCGTTCCAGAGTCCAGGCGAAGGTTAGCGATTTCGGCGACTTGTGCTTGCGCTGCAGCGAGAGCACTGAAATCGACAGTTGTCGATGTGGCGCAAGATACGGACAGTACGTGTTTGTCGAGAGAGCGCATCGGCGGCAGCGTTTGCAGATCCTTACACGTGCTGGTTATCAGTCATGAATTCCGCGATATACGCGAGGTGAAGACTTTCACGGGGTGAAAACTTGCTACTAGCAGATTTGATGGCAAACGTTAACGGCTTGTGGCCCGTGGCGATGAAGAAACTTCGAGCTGCGAGAAAATGCCTGAAGTGACGCGCAGCCATGTAAGCAGCGAGGAGTTCACGGCCCAAAGTGCTGTAATTGCTTTCGGTGGAGGAGAGTTTGCGTGAAAAGAACGCTAGCGGTTGCCACGACCCATCAACGCACTGTTGAAATGTGGCTCCAACTGCCACGTCTGATGCGTCATGAGACAGAGCGGAGCGTCTGGTATTGGGTGAAGAAAACGGGTGGCACCTGCGAGCTGTCTTAATAGCCTCGAAAGAACTGGACGCAACATCAGACCATGCAATGGGAGTAGAATTCTTCTTGTTTCCCTGAAGTTAATCAGTAGGTGGACGAATAAGGTGAGCACAGCGGGTAATGAAACAGCGATAGATATTGTAACCTAGATCGAAGACAGACTCTTGAAAAAATAGACGCTTCTCTTTAATGGCGGGCCAGATGAAGAGCGTGCAGCCTACGCGCTTCGTCGTCTTTCATGGCGCCGACCTTTGCGCGCGCCATCCCGCGGTGCGGGAGCCCCACATCATTGTGTCAATTGCCCCCCGTGCGAAAAGCGACCGTCTCGGTCGCGTCAAAAAGTTCTTTCAGCCACGATAATAAATGGAGCTCCTCAGGTGCATCTTGGCGTTCACGCATCTTGGCGCATAGTATGGTTTCATGCGCACTACATGAACAACTTCAGCGTGAGGACGACGAGGGAGCGAACCGAGGTCGGAACTGCAGGGGACGACTTCGTAGGTTACGTCACTGAGGCGGCGTGTAACCTTGAAGGGACCGAAATACCGGCGGAGCAACTTTTCCGAGAGTCCACGGCGACGGATGGGCGTCCAGACCCACACGCAGTCGCCCGTATCGAAGGGTGTCGGTATGCTGTTGGCTCCGGATACGATGCCGAGCAAGCTGGCGGGCATCTTCGGCTCTTTTCACAAACTATTCCACGTTTTCGCTGGTCGGGCTATTATCAGACACAGGTAGCATGGCGTCAAGTGTTGATGTGACGTGGCGCCCGTATACAAGTTCGAACGGCGTAAACTGTGTAGTCTCCTGTACAGCAGTATTATACGCAAAGGTCACATAGGGTAAAATTTCGTCCCACATTTTGTGCTCTACGTCGACATACATGGAGAACATATCAGCCAGCGTTCTGTTCAGACGTTCCGTTAATCCATTGGTTTGAGGGTGATAGGCAGTGCTCTTGCTGTGAGAAGTATGGGTCAGCTGGAGAACGTCCTGCATAAATTCGGCTGTAAATGCTGTACCGCGATCCGTGATGAGAACAGACGGTGCACCATGTCGTAGGACGATGTGGTGGACGAAGAACTTGGCCACTTCGTACGAGTTTGTTTGCGGAATAGCTTCGGTTTCGGCATACCGGGTTAAGTAGTAGGTAGCGACGACTATCCATCTGTTGCGCGAAGAGGTCACTGGGAATGGCCAAAGTAGATCCACTCGTATTTGTTGGAACGGTGCTTGAGGAGGGTCCACAGGGTGGAGAAAGTCAGCCGGTGTAAAGGGCGGTTTTTTGCGATGCTGACAATCACGGCAGGTCTTTACGTACCGTTGCACAGAAGAAAAAAGCCAGGGCCAGTAATACTTCTGTCGTATCCTTGCTAATGTCTTAGCGAATCTCAGGTGTCCCGCGCATGGCTCATCATGGCAGGCCTGCAAAATGTCTTGGCGCAGCGCCGACGGCACGACAAGGAGGTACGTATTTGGACCGCTTCCGCAGTTTTTCCTGTAAAGGACGTTATTGCGCAAACAGTACGATGATAAGCCGCGCAAGAGCGAGCGAGGTAAAACACCTTCAACTCCTTGAAGGGGTTCGATCAGCGGCAGCAGCTCAGTGTCAGCGCACTGGTGCTCAGCCATCTTTACGGCGTCGACAACGCCGACAAATGTCAAGTCATAGTCAGAGTCCGATGATGTCGTAGGGAGCGTAGCGCGTGACAAACAGTCAGCGTCGCTGTGCTTTCTTCCTGATCGGTAGACAACGGTTATGCCATACTCTTGTAAGCGTAAGCTCCAACGGGCTAGTCTGCCTGAAGGATCCTTGAGGTTGGCAAGCCAGCACAGGGCGTGGTTATCGCTGACAGCTTTAAAGGGTCTTCCGTACAAGTAGGGTCGGAATTTACTAATTGCCCACACAACCGCTAAGCATTCTTTTTCAGTGGTTGAGTAGTTTTTCTCAGCCTTGGTGAGACTGCGGCTTGCATAAGCAATGGTGCGTTCCGCACCATCTTGCCACTGCACAAAAGCTGCACCGAGACACGCATTGCTGGCGTCAGTATGGATTTCTGTGTCTGCGTCTTCGTCGAAATGAGCAAGTATTGGGGCAGCTTGCAAACGGTTGCGCAATTCATTGAACGACTGCTGCTGCTCGTCCGCCCAAATGAAAGGCACATCATCACGTGTAAGTCGTGTCAGAGTCTCAGCAATTCTCGCGAATCCCTCGACGAAGCGTCTATAATTGGCGCACAAACCAAGGAAGCGTTGGACAGTCTGTTGGTGGTGAAAACTCGGCGACGGCAGCTAACTTGTCGGGGTCTGGTCGGACGCCTTTAGGGCCAACGACATGGCCAAGAAATTTGAGCTCTTGGAACCCGAAGTAGCATTTTTCACGCTTGATGCTGAGGTCGGCAGTACGGATCGCAGCGAGGACGCTGTCAAGTCGAGCGACATGTTCGTCAAACGTGCTCGAAAACACGACGACGTCATCCAAATATACGAGGCAGGTTTGCCATTTGAGTCAAGCAAGCACGGTATCCATCATCCGCTGAAAGGTGGCGGGTGCGGAACAGAGACCGAAGGGGAGAACTTTGAACTCATAAAGTCCGTCAGGTGTCACAAACGCTGTTTTTTCACGATCCTGTTCATCAACTTCGATTTGCCAATACCCGGATTTAAGATTCAACGAAGAAAAAAACTTGGCATGTTGTAGACGATCCAATGCGTCGTCGATGCGTGGAAATTGATAAACACCGCGCTTGGTGACACGGTTCAACTTTCTGTAATCTACACAGAAACGTAGTTGTGATGGAAACGACATCGACAAACTTACTAACTTGCCGGTGTTTCCGTTGGGCCCAGGATCCTTTAATAATAACACGGCAGACGGGAGCTTGCTACACGAAACACACTTTAAACAGACACGCTAGCACGATACAGACGATTTACATACAGACGATTTACGTGTACGTGGGCTATAGTTTGGAAGTTGTCATTCCATATAAAACACATGCCTAGCACTCAAGCGTCATCACTCGCCCGTGTGCATCGTTGTTGCGGTGCCCGTGACGGTGGTTGTGACGGTGGAGCGTCGTTGTGGCTATGTCGCTGCTGTCATGCCACACCTTGTCGCATCACGCCGCTCCTTGTCGTGACGTGGAAGCAGGAGAAAACAGCAGGCCGGTAGAACACCAGGCCACTGCTGTAGCTGGCCAGTAATGCCTGACCTGCAACGCCTCGGCTGCTAGAACGGCAGGCTCGGTCGGCGGAGAGGTAGCTCAGGCGCCCCGGTGGCCAGCAGAAAGTACTGCACCAGGCCGCTATCACAGCAGGCCGCTGGTGCAGAGGAGAGTAGAGCCACGAGCCGGATCTACGACCAGGTCCGCACGGTAGCAGGACACCCGGTCGCCAGTCCTCGGGCTCGCTCAGCAGGCTGGTAGCTCAGGCGTCCCGGTCCCAGCAGGAAGCACTGCACCAGGCCACTATCACAGCAGGCCGCTGGTGCGCAGGAAAGCCCAGCCACGAACTGGATCCCCGGCCAGGTCCGCACGGTAGCAGGATACCCGGTCGCTGGTACCCGAGCCTGGAGCCGCCGTTTTGCGAGCTTACGTTCGAGGCTGCCGCTCGCTCTCACGCTCTGCGTGCTCTCGTGTCACTTCTTCGTTCGTGGCACATGATCATCTTCTTCCATTATCATCATCACCAATCTTCTTCTTGGTGCTGCCATACAATCATAATTCCAAGCTGGTCTTCTCGCCACCGCGCGCCACTGTCCACATCATCACTGTAGTGTGTTGTCTTTCTTTCTGACTAACACTACAGGGGAGGCCCACCGGCTTGTTGACGGCTGGATCACGTCGTCTTGGAGCATCTCTTTCACCTGTGCTTGATTGCTTCCCTTTCCACTGGAGACACTCTGTAAGGATGCTGGCGAACAGGACGTGCGGATTCGTCTGTAATAATGCGGTGCTTTGTGATGGAAGTGCGCCGTACTTTGGACGACGTTGAAAAACACTCGGCAAATTCATTCACGAGACTCAGTAGACGGTCTTTCTGATGGTCTGGCAGAGCAGCGTTAACGTGAATCCGTTTTTTTAGGCTGGGTAACTCAGATTGTTGAGACGATGCGACTTCCGATGTGCCAATGTCAGCAACATCAATGATTTTGCGAAGAAATGCGATTGTCGTTCTTCGGTGGTATATGCCAATACTCGTTGCTACAGTTTGTTAGAAACACGACTGAACATCTGTTTCGCACCTGACGAAGCCCTCTGGCTATGCAAATGTGGCGCTCAAGAAGCAGGGGGATGTTTTGCCTCAGCAATTCCTTCGGCGTCGTCCTCCATGTCACATCGGACAAAGGTAAGCACGCTGCCCTTGGGTGGGAACGTAACGTGATCGTCGGCAACGTGAAGCGCGATGTCACGGTCGTTGTCATTACTGTTCGCTATGGCTTGTTTAGTAGCAAAGGGGACTCTATAGACTCTTGCAGGTCGAGGATGGCACCGTTTGCCTGAAGGAAATCCATGCCGAGTATAAGGTCCTTTGAACATTCAGGAAGAATGACGAAGTCGCCGATGTACGTGAAACCGCGAATGTTGACTCGTGCCGTGCACCGGCCCATTGGAGTTATGAGGTGCCCTCCTGCAGTACGAATCTGATTCCGGCCCATTGCGTCGAAACTTTGTTCAGTATACGCGCGAGATTCTGGCTCATAACAGACGTATCCGCACCCGTGTCGATCAACGCCGTGACTTCGTGGTCATCTATGGTAACTGGTACATCGCAAGATACTGACACCGAACTGCACTGATTTCTCTGCGTCTCATCTGCGTCATATCACAGTCGTCGTAGTGGAGGATCTTCAGCGTTCGCAACATCAGCGACCTCACCTCCGCAGGTCGCTGGACTCAGTTTTCCCGGAAGCAGGGCTGGGTGAGCGACGCCTTGTAGCACTCGGCGTGACGAGGGGGCTGGAAGACCTGTGTCGGGCGGGTGACGGTGACCGGGTGTCACGGATTCGTGGGGAAAACGAGGCCCTGGCGTCCGCGAGGTAGCCTTCAATCTCCAGGGGGCGTTCGCCATTGCGCGGGCACGGCGCATTCAGTGAAAATCCACGGAGCCCAGCTCGGCGGTAAGGACATGCCCTGTAGAGGTGATCGGCTTCACCGCAATGAAAACACAAGGGCCTCCGGTCTGCAGTAGGCCATACTTCGCTCTTGCGGGGTGGTCGTGCTTCAGCCTTGAATGGCGTGCGGCAAGGCCTGAAGTCGCCAGTTGCTTGTTCCACGGCGCGCACACCATGAAAGTCCGGGACGTCGCTCATACCGTGAAAAGTTGGGGAGAACGAACTTCGCGCAACTTCCGCATACGACATGCGAGGCTGTGGCTGCCGTGTCTCGTGCTGTGGTGTCTCACTTCGCTCGGGGACTTAGACTGCTTGCCTGATTTCCTTCCGGACGACCTCAGCCAGAGCGAGTCGCGGTACCGATGCCGGAGCCACCTGAAGCTTTCGGAGCTCTTCTCGAACAACAAGCCTAATGAGCTCCCGCAAGGCGTCGGTATTGTCAAAAGGTATAGCGAGAGGGTCACGCGATAGAGTCGACTCGTCACGGTTGTACAGTCTTGTTCGCTGCTGCAGTGCCTTTTCCATTGATATGGATTCCGCGAGAAACTCTGCAACGGTCTTTGGTGGATTGCGTATTAGGCCGCCGAATAACTCTTGCTTGACACCGCGCATCAAGTGCCTTAGCTTCTTTTCTTCCGGCATGGACGGATCCGCGCGTCGGAAAAGTCGGAACATATCTTCGACAAAGATTGCGACGCTGTCGTTCGGCCGCTGTACTCTCGCATGAATTGCACATTCAGCTGGCTCCTCGCGATCGGGGCTGGCATATGTGCTCATTAACTACCGTCGGAATTCGTCCCATGTTGATAAGACCGCCTCACGGTTCTCAAAATATGTCCGCGCATAGTCCTCGAGGGCAAAGTAGGCATTGCGTAGCTTGCGGTCCGGAGTCCAGCCGTTGAATTCTGCGACACGCTCAAAGTGATCGAGCCAGTCCTCAACATCCTCGAATGTGTTCGCATAGAAGGATTTGGGGATTAGCGGCTGGTTAAGGACGACCTAGGTCGGTGCGGTTGAGGAAGAATATGGAACTGATGTACTCATCCTTCTGACTCGGGTGGGTAGAGGCTCGTACTCAGGTGGCAGTCCTTGAAGTCGACGGCTTGTCCGTACGTGAACAGGAGTCAGCTCGACCGGACTTCATACTGGGCTTGTAGACGGGGTTTGATCTGGAAGCGGTAGCATGTACCCAGCACCTCCACCAGAATATTTAGCATTCCCAGGAACTCGCGTAGTTTACGTACGGAAGTGGGCTGAGGAAAGTCGCGAATGACTTGCACTTTGTTAGGTAGCAGCCGCATGCCATGACGATCAATGTGGTTGGTGTCCTAAAAAGTCAAGGTTACGCACGCCGAACGTACACTTGGCTTTGTTGACGATTATTGCGCCGTACTTGGCGAGGCGTTCGAAAAGCTGTCGAAGGTGTGAAAGATGATCGTCTGCATCCCGGCTAAAGATGAGGAGGTCATCGATATGGGAAAGCAGAACGGAAGATCTCGGGTGACTGTTTCCACGAAAGGCTGGAAAGCTTGAGTGGCGTTGCGGAGACCAAAGGGCATCCGCAGGTATTCAAAGAGGGCAGAAGGCGTTATAGACCGCAGTCTTGGGAATGTCCGAGGTTTCGACAGGTATCTGATGATACGCCTTGACGATGTATATCTTAGAAAATATCGTTGCTCTATACAACGGTGCTCTAAAATCCGCGATGTTAGGCAGCGGGAAGCGATCGGGAATAGTGGCGTTGTTTAAGGCGCGGTAGCCACCGTAATGTCACCACTCATCTGGGGACTTCTTGGACATATGTGCAAAGGAGATGCCCAATGACTTGATGATGGTTGCACACTGCCAATCTCAAATGCGGCTCTGGCAACCTTGAGTCGATGGGGTGCGATGCGTCGTGAGCGACTGGGACAGGTGGTCCTGTGGTGATAATATGGTGGGTGAAATCGTGTTTGACAGGACACATGAAATTGGACGGACGAAGCAAGTTTGGAAATTCAACGAATAAGTGCTCATAGACCGATGAAGGTGGCTTGTTGGTAATAGTGATGACTCCAGCTGTGGACGCTATACCATCGACAGTATACCGTAGCATCGACAACACGCTTGTGGGCCATGTCCACAAGCAGATCAAACCGCCGAAGAAAGTCTTCACGAAGAATTGGGTAAGCCACGTCCGCTACGTGGAAACCCATCGGAACAGACGCAGGAGTCCAATGTTCAATGTGAGGGCGAGTTCACCGTAAGTGTAGTGAGAAATACGGGCGCCAGGAGAAGACGAAGGATAAGACGTTCGTTGTTAGTGCTCGCGCTCGCTCCGTTTTGGCCGTTGCCTGCTTCTGCGCATTCATATAAACGCCGATCACATCTCCATTAAACGCGTACTATCAATTGGTGTCAAAGAACTGTCAAAACTGTCAAAAGAACTGGTGTAGAACTGTCAAAACTGATCAACAAGAAGAAAGTAAGGGATATTCGAAATTATAACGTGGGAAAAATTGAGGAAGCCGTAAAATATGGACGCAGCATGAAATCAGTAAGAAGAAAACTAGGCATAGGACAAGGCAAGATGTATGCACTGAAAGATAAGCATGGTAATATCATCAGCAATTTCGATGACATAGTAAAAACAGCAGAAGAATTCTATACTGACCTGTACAGTAGCCAAAACAGCCAAGCTTCTTCCATTCGAAATAGTGATGAACCGGATACAGAAGCTCCTTCTATAACTAGCGATGAAGTTAGAAGGGCCTTGAAAGATATGACCAGGGGAAAAGCGCCTGGAGAAGATGGAATAACAGTAGATTTAATCAAAGATGGAGGAGATATCATGCTTGAAAAGCTTGCGGCCCTTTATACGCAATGCCTCACCACTTCAAGTGTACCAGAGAGCTGGAAGAACGCCAACATTATACTTATCCATAAGAAGAGAGACGTTAAAGAATTGAAGAATTACAGACCCATTAGCTTGCTTTCAGTATTGTATAAAATATTCACCAAGATAATTTCCAATAGAATCAGGACAACACTTGACTTCAGTCAACCAAGAGAACAGGCTGGCTTCAGGAAGGGGTATTCTACGATGGACCATATCCATGCCATCAATCAGGTAATCGAGAAATCTGCGGAGTACAATCAACCTCTCTATATGGCTTTCATAGATTATGAAAAGGCATTCGATTCAGTAGAGATATCAGCAGTCATAGAGGCATTGCGTAATCAAGGAGTGGAGGAGGCATACGTGAATATCTTGGCAAATATCTACAAGGATTCCACAGCTACCTTGGTTCTCCACAAGAAAAGTAGAAAGATACCTATCAAGAAAGGGGTCAGGCAAGGAGACACAATCTCTCCAATGCTATTCACTACATGCTTAGAAGAAGTATTCAAGCTCTTAGACTGGGAAGGATTAGGAGTGAGGATCGATGGCGAATATCTCAGCAACCTTCGGTTTGCAGATGACATTGTCCTATTGAGCAACAATGGAGAGGAATTACAACAAATGACTGAGGACCTTCATCGAGAAAGTGCAAGAATTGGGTTGAAGATGAATATGCAGAAGACAAAGATAATGTTCAATAGCCTGGCAAGGGAACAAGAATTCAGGATCGCCCGTCAGCCTCTAGAATCTGTAAAGGAATATGTTTATCTAGGTCAATTACTCACAGGGGACCCTGATCATGAGAAAGAAATTTACAGAAGAATAAAATTGGGTTGGAGTGCATATGGCAGGCATTGCCAAATCCTGACTGGGAGCTTACCACTGTCGTTGAAAAGAAAAGTGTACAATCATTGCATTCTACCGGTGCTAACATACGGGGCAGAAACTTGGAGGTTAACAAAGAAGCTCGAGAACAAGTTAAGGACCGCACAAAGAGCAATGGAACGAAAAATCTTAGGAGTAACGTTAAGAGACAGGAAGAGAGCGGTGTGGATCAGAGAACAAACGGGGGTAGACGATATTCTAGTTGACATTAAGCGGAAGAAATGGAGCTGGGCAGGCCATGTAATACGTAGGATGGATAACCGGTGGACCATTAGGGTTACAGAATGGATACCAAGAGAAGGGAAGCGCAGTCGAGGACGGCAGAAAGTCAGGTGGGATGATGAGGTTAGGAAATTCGCAGGCGCAAGTTGGAATACGCTAGCGCAAGACAGGGGTAATTGGAGATCGCAGGGAGAGGCCTTCGTCCTGCAGTGGACATAAATATAGGCTGATGATGATGATGATGATGATGATGATCAATTGGTGGAGCGTGCTGGTTCGCTTTTCACCCGGGAACTCCGCACCCGGAATCTACCCCCAGCCTCGGCAATGCCTGACGACGTGCCCCAGCAAGGTGCTCCCACACCACCGGTGGTCGCCTGCTCCGGCGTACCCCGACAGCGCGATCCTGTCCTTTTCAACGGCACCGACGAGCACGACGTCGAGGACTGGCTCACTTCGTATGAGCCGGTAAGCGCCCACAATAAGTGGGATGACGGTGACAAGCTCAGCAACGTCAACTTTTACCTGGCGGGCGTAGCACAGCTGTGGTTCCACAACCATGAAGCTGATATTGCCAATTGGGCATCTTTTAAAACGAGCTTCGCGGAAGTCTTCGGCCGTCCCGCTGTTCGCAAGCTCCGCCGGAACAACGCTTACGCGGTCACGCCCAGCCATCCGGCGAGAACTTCACCTCCTACATTAAGGATATTGTGGAGCTCTGCCGTCGCATCAACCCTGCTTTGTCCGAAGCTGATAAAATCAGACACGTCATGAAGGGGATTGAGGACGACAGTTTCCAAATGCTGATTGCCAAAAATCCCCAAATTATCGCAGACGTGGTTCAGTACCGTCAGAGCTATGACGAGTTGCGGAAACAGCGCATTTCTACGCGACTCCCGAGCTCTGACCGGCCGACATGTCATCATTCACTGTAGGCGCCGTTTCTACTGGCACACAATGTTATGGCAGCAGATACAGCAGTTCGTCCGAGAGGAAGTGACACGGCAATTGTTCCTTGTTCCCTGCGTCCCGGCCTCAGCGCAGCGGCTTGCTCCGACGCTACGACAGGCCATAGAGGAGCAAATTTCGGAGACGCTACCAACCTTCCAGCATCCACCTGTGTACGCTCCTCTGACCTACGCTGAAGTCACACGCAGACAGTCACCAGCAATGCCGCTCAGCCCGGATCCTGGTCGACCAGCCAATGCCTTCTTCGCTGCGCGTGCGCCTGTCCACCCGAACCCGCAGTAGCGCAGCCAGGATCTCGGCCAGGGGGGGTTGACAGTTTGCCAATACCATCTAAACAGCACTAATTTCGATTTCTGCACGGGAAATTGTCAAAAAATGCGCTTTTTGCGAGTGTGCAGACGATTGCGCGTCTTACATCTTAGTTGCAGTACCCGAATGCGCAAGGAAAGAAAAGGGGTTAAACAAAGGGGGGGTTAGGTCGGCCTCAGGGGGGGGGGGGTTACAACCCCCGAATCCCCCCCCCCCGTCGGTGCGCCACCGCGAACCCGCCACCTTTTCGCCGTCCGGCGCCGCCGTCCACTAATCCTTAGCGCACCCAACACAACAGGCCTATTTGCTACTTCTGTTTCTGCCTGACCATGTCGCACGTTTCTGCCGTCGTCGTGACTTCCGTCCTAGTGCGGGCGAAGACAATCGGGACTACGTTCGTTCTTAGCCACCGCGCCCAATGTCCTCCCACTCAACGATGGACACCTGCTCACGGAATCGCCGTGGCTACGAAACATGTCAGTCGCCCTCAGCACGTCGCCGTTCACTTTCCCCAAAGGTTCGTAGCCCCCCACCAGTCCAAGCGGAAAACTAGCCCTCGCAGTTCCGGAGGCAAGAACTGCGCTCATGTCGACAACTTCAAGGCCTCGATTTCTACCTGCGAACGAAATAACTGTGACTATCGACGGTGTTTGTGTGCAAGCACTCGTCGATACTGGTGCGGCTGTGTCTGTTCTTAGTGGAGACCTGTGCCGCAAGTTAAAGAAGATAACGATGCCGCTTTCCGATGTCTCTCTGCGTACCGCGACCGCGCACCACATTCAACCTTCAGTGGCATGCACGGCTCGTCTTGTCATACAGGACATTTTGTACGCAGTCGAATTTGTCGTTTTTTCGCCATGTTCTCACGACGTTATTTGAGTTGGGACTTTCTCGCTACTAACCATGCCGTTGTTGACTGTGCGCGTGCCGAACTTGAGTTGTCGCCGATGTGTGCCGCCGCTTCGGACAAGCCACCTTCTTGAGTGGTCGTCGCCGCGGACACTGACATCTCTCCTTTATCTTCTGTTCTTGTGCTACTTCCTTGCGACTCTGCTTCCGATTCCACCGCCCTGGTTGCGACCTCCGAAGCCTTCACCTCTCGCAAAAGCGTTCTCTCTTTTGCAGTTATCACGGTCGAAAACTCTTGCAGCGCTATTTACGTCACGAATCGGTTGTCTTCCACAGCCACGTTATACCGTGGTGAATGTATAGGCCGGCTTGAGGATATTGATTCCGCATACTCTACTCAACTGCCTGACGACACGATAGGCCTTCTCGTCGACAGCATTACTCCTGCTACTTCCACCGATTCATCCTCCTTAGAAGCATTCCTCCCGTCAATTGATTCCACACTCCCGCCTGCACAGCGTACCCAACTCTTGAAGCTGCTCGCCCGCTTTCGGATGTCGTTCGATCATAAGCAGTCTTCTTTGAACCGCACATCCGCCATCGTTCACCGCCTTGACAATGGCACCCATGCACTCCTGCGCCAGCGTCCATACCGAGTTTCTCATGCTGAGCGCCGTGTCATTGATGAACAAGTCAACGAAATGCTTCATCGTGGCGTAATACAGCCCTCTTCCCCAGTTGTGCTGGTAAAGAGAAAGGACGGTAGCATGAGATTTTGCGTTAATTATAAGCGCCTTAACAAGATCACACGAAAAGATGTTTATCGGCTGCCCAGTATCGACGACGCCCTCGATTGCTTGAAAGGAGCAGAGTTCTTCTCCTGTTTGGACCATCGATCTGGGTACTGGCAGGTCCCTATGAATGAACATGACCGTCCCAAGACTGCGTTTGTAACCCCAGACATTGGTGCAGGGACGGGGGGGTTTTGGGCGTTGTAACCCCCCCCCCCCCCTGAGGCCGACCTAATCCCCCTTTTGTTTAACCCCTTTTCTTTCCTTGCGCATTTCAGTACTGCATCTAAGATGTAAGACGCGCAATCATCTGCACACTCGCAAAAAGCGCATTTTTGACAATTTCCCGTGAAGAAATTGAAATTATTGCTGTGTAGATGGTATTGGCAAACTGTCAACCCCCCCTGGCAGAGATCATGGGTGCGCTACTGACCCCAGACGGTTTATATGAGTTTAACGTGATGCCATTCGGCCTTTGTAATGCCCCTGCCACCTTCGAACGTCTCATGGACAACATTCTTAGAGGCCTCAAATGGCACACGCGTCTATGCTACTTGGACGATGTCGTAGTCTTTTCGAAGGACTTTGCCTCCCATTTGAACCGCCTCACAAGCGTCCTGACGCCTTTCAGACGCTTGATTGCAGCTTAATTTGAAGAAGTGCCACTTTGCCGCCCGCCAACTTACCATCTTAGGCCATGTTTTCAGCAAGGACGGTGTCCTTCCTGACCCTGCAAAGCTTCGCGCCGTCGCCGAGTTCCCCAGGCCGTCTACGCTGAAGCAACTCCGTAGCTTTATCGGCCTGTGTTCGTACATTCGCCAAATCGTGCGTAATTTCGCGCCCATAATCTCCCCCTTAAAGCAGCTGCTTGACGACAGCCAAGGCATCTCGGCGTGATCTACAACTTGCGAAGACGTATTCGCCACATTACGCCATCTTTTTATATCACCACCTATTTTACGCCACTTTGACCCGGACGCTCCAACAGAAATCCACACGGACGCTAGTGGAGTAGGCCTCGGCGCTATTCTTGCCCAGCGTAAGTCTGGCTTCGAAGAGTACGTCGTCTCTTACGCCAGCCGCACTCTCACCAAAGCGGAAACGAACCATTCGGTCGCGGAAAAAGAATGTCTTGCTATCGTTTGGGCGATCACCAAATTTCGACCTTACGTATATGGCCGTCCATTTGACGTCGTGACTGATCACCACGCCCTGTGCTGGTTGTCGTCGTTAAAGGACCGCTCTGGTCGCCTAGCTCGTTGGGCGCTTCGTCTACAGGACTATGACATCCGTGTTGTCTACCGGTCCGGGCGCAAGCATTCGGATGCCGACGCTCTTTCGCGCTCACCACTGCCCGATGAGTATGGTGCTGCGTCTGTCTCCAGCTACGATTCTTCGTCTCTTACATACACCGACATGCCAGCTGTGCAACGCCGGGATCCTCGGATAGCCTCTCTTCTGGAGTATTTATCTCAGCCGTCACCACACACCACCGACCGCTCGCTTCGGCGCGCTGCTCGTCACTTTTCCATCCGCGATGGGCTTCTGTACCGTCGCAACTACCTCTCTGACGGCCGTAAATGGTTGCTGGTTATTCCTCGCCATTTACGTTCCGACATATGTGCCTCTTTTCATGCGGATCCCCAATGCGCTCATGCCGGTGTACTAAAGACCTATGCATGCCTCCGGCTTCGATACTACAGGCGCGGAATGTACCGCTTCGTTCGGCAGTACGTCCACTCGTGCTCCAAGTGCCAACGTCGCAAGAGCCCACCTAACAAGATTACAGGGCCGCTCCAACCATTGCCTTGTCCCTACCGGGCTTTCGACCGTATCGGCATCGATTTTTACGGCCCTCTACGCTACACCCCAGATGGCAACCGCTGGGTTATCGTCGCCGTGGAGCATCTCACGCGCTACGCCGAAACTTCAGCTCTTCCGGCGGCCAGAGCACGTGAAGTCGGCTTGTTCATCCTTCGCAACCTTGTTCTTCGACACGGTGTGCCTCGCGAGCTACTGAGTGACCGTGTTCGTTCATTCCTCTCCGAAGCTGTAGAAGCCCTCCTCCGAGAATGCAACATTGTCCATAGAACTACAAGCACATATCATCCGCTAACCAATGGTATGACTGAACGTTTTAATCGTACTCACGGCGACATGCTCGCCATGTAAGTTTCAGCTAACCACACTAACTGGGACCGCATACTTCCCTTTGTTACGTAGGCTTACAATAGCGCCACTCAGTCTACCACGGGATTCTCTCCCTTCTTTCTTCTTTATGGTCGCGAACCTTCCTCGTTTATGGACACGATTCTTTTGTATCGCCCTGACGCTTCAGAATCTACTCCTATCCGAAGCCGCCACTTATGCCGAAGAATGTCGTCAGATTGCCCGCTCACTTACCGCACAAGATCAGGCCAGCCAGAAACATCGTTGCGACGCAGGCTTGTGTTTTCCATCATATTCACCTGGAACGCTGGTATGGCTCCGCGTTACCTCCTCTACTCCCGGCCTTCCCACAAAGTTCAACTCAAAGTACGCCGGCCCTTACCGGGTTCTCCGGCAGACATCCCCGGTCAACTACGTCATTGAGCCTATTCACCCATCTACGGACCAACGGCGTCGCGGACGCGAAACTGTTCATATCGACCGACTGAAGGCGCACTACGACCCACCAGTGCTACCTGTTCTATAGGTCGCCAGGATGGCTCCTTTTTCGCCAGGGAGTGATTGTAGTGAGAAATACGGGCGCCAGCAGAAGACGAAGAATAAGACGTTTGTTGTTGGTGCTCGCGCTCGCTCCGTTTTGGCCGTTGCCTGCTTCTGCGCATTCATATAAACGCCGAGCGCATCTCCATTAAACGCGTACTATCATAAGTCACGATGTTGGTCTTGTTGGCGGCATGCAGTGTAACTGCAGATCGGCGGTTCTTCGGAAATGCAGGTGAGGGTGAGGTGAGGTGAGGGACAACGCTAACTTCGGCTCCCGTGTCCACTAAGAAACGGAGCCCAGGCACCTTGTCGAAAACGAAGAATAAGCGGCTGCTTGCTGGACCGCCACCACTCGCCGATTCTAGTGATGAGCCAGAGAGCTTCCAGAGAAAGTGCCAGGAGACGCGCGCTTTCGGACGGTTGCGCCGAAAGTGCGGTCATACCAGCACTCACCGGGACGTGACGATCGAGATGAGGAGCGACGGCGTGACGAGGAGTGGCGGCATTACGAGGAGCGACAGCGTGCGGATAGGGTGACAATCTGCGCGGATAGATGGTCTATCTGGTTGCGAAAGTCTTCGCGAAGTGCCTGCAGATCAGGTGCCGGGAGACGAGAGGCCTCATTTGTTGCGGAAGTCGTCGCGATCGAAGAAATTTGTGGGGAGGCGACGTACATCACTGAGTCAGCAAGTTGCGCGAGATTCGCCAGAGATAAACCAGCTGCAGTGGCGAGCACCGTGCGGTTAGTGGAAGGCAGGCGCTGCAAGAATTCTCGGAGTAGGCGGCAAAGAAGTTACCGGCGGAGCGAGCGCACGCATCTCACCTCGGCTCCGGCTGCGAGTGCCGATTTTTACCGGTCAACGGCCTCGAATCTTCCTGAGCTGCACGGAGTCTCATCCGCGAAGTTCACCTGCACATTTCGCCACCTCGTTCACCAAGGTGGGCCTGTTTTTAATCATTTTAGAGGCCTTTTCTCTGCACCGGCGAGCTAAGCCTAGGCGAGGTTAGGCCTAGCCTTCCCGCCTATGGCGCCCGCACGACAGCTGCGAGATGCCGCAGCAGATTGCCATGGAAGGGGACGACGTCACCCCTGAGGAATTGCAAGGAAAGGGATGGTTCTCCGTTGTCAAAAGACGGCAAGAATCGCGAGAGAAATCACACGCAGCCCGCTAGCCGGGAACGCAACGAGAAGCGAAAGCCAAGCGTAACGCTACTCTACGACACGCCGCAGCTGTGAGCCTGCTGCTGGCGATGCCACGCAGTCACAATCGAGTGAGCGAACGTCCGGGCGTTGGCCTCAACGTGCAAGCCTGTAGCCCGCACAGGATTCTCGCCGCACTAACCATGGCAGCTCAGCTAGCGCCGTCGGTAACGGAAGAGGACATTATTTTTACCAACTTGATGCAGAACATTTTTGTCGGGAGTACTCCCAGCGCTATTAATACAGCAGCGTAGAGTCGAGTAACCGAGATCATCCTCACCGACCAGAGACACGCGGTGACGGCCTACATCTACACCTGCCTACACCTGCCGGTATCACGAGCCGAGGCGCTCATATACTACACGAGATTCATGTGGCAGGCCTAGGCCGCCGCTTCTACGAATACGTCCGCTCTGTCCTAAGAGCCAGAACGGCTACACCTAAAGTTGGAGATCTCAACTTACACACCTACAACCTAGGCCCGCGCGGCACCCCGCAAGGGTCGGTGCTCTCACCGTTTCTTTTCAATTTAGCCCTCAGACAACTTTCACAAAAGCTGAAACTGAAACACATCGAAGGCGTAGAGCACGCGTTCTACGCCGACGATATTACTATTTCGCGCAATAGAGGCAGTGACGGACAAATCGAAGCAAGCCTTCAGGAAGTAATCAATACAGCACAAAACTTCTTAAAGCCCACGGGCCTCAGACTCTCGGCAGCTAAGTCCGAGTTGCTGCTTCTGCCACCACAAGACGGCCGCAACAACGGCGAACGAACTATACACCTATCCACAATGGACGGCTCGGATATCCCGATAGTGTCGTCAGTTCGAATTCTGGGCGTTACCCTGCAGGAGAATGGCAAAAACGACTTACCAATCACAGATCTCACCAAAAAAGCTGAAGCAGTCATTCACCTCCCCCGACGCGTCGCTAATAGACACGCGGGATTCACAGAAGAGAGCTTATTACGCAGCTTTCACGCGTTCTTAATGTGCCACGTTCACTAGGTTGCATGCGCTCACCCGTGGAGCAAAGGCAATGAAACTAAAGTCGACAACCTCATCCGAGAATGCACGAAACGAATACTTGGTCTACTCATGACGGCAAGCACGCAGCGCCTGCTAGGCCTTGGGGTACATAATACGTTCAAAGAAATCACAGAAGCACAAAGAATGTCCCAGCTCATACGCCTGTCCTCGATAGCTGCTTGGCCGGGAACTCCTCTCATCCATGTCTTCCTCTCCCAACTCAAGTCAACGATCCAACACCATTACCGCAACACCTTCGCGCTAAAATCACAGTACTACCCTTCCCCCGGAATATGACTCCGGTGCATATATATAATCAGACTCAAAGAAGGGCACGCGCTCAAGCCTTACTAAAAGCGGCCACCCTATACGCGACAGACGTGGCTTTCGTAGATGCCGCTAAATACGTAGACAAACCCTACTCTGCGGCTGCGATGGCCGCCCCTGACGGGACAGCCCTCAATGCTCTTACCATACAAACAAAGAAAGCCTGCGAGGCCGAACAAGTGGCCATTGCCCTTGCTCTAGCCCTCCCTCAGCGCGACAGAATATTTACCGACTCCAAACCCGCTGCACTGGCATACCGCCGCGGTACACTATGCCAAGCGGCCTTAAGCACTCTAGCATCCGCTCAAATAAACGTAGATAAGCACATCCACTGGTTCCCGGGGCATTAGGCCCTCAACGTTCAACCAGGGGTCCCCAACGGTAATGAGCTGGCCCATAACCTCGCGCGAGATCTTACGCGCCGCGCGGGGACGCAGGCCGACTCACCTGCCGGGAACCCCAACACGCACCGGGAGCCACTTCTCTCCTATCACAAGATTTGCTCGTTATCTAGAAAGGAATTCCCCTCACCTCACCCAACACTAAATAAAGCACAACAATTAACGCTTAGACTGCTGCAAACACACAGTTACCCCAAACCCTATATATGCAGCAAATACCTACCAGATATAAGGCCATAATGCCCTAAATGCGAAAATCCAAAGTGCCACTTAAATCATATGCTGTGGCAGTGTCCCGCGCTAGACGCTAGCTTCGGGTCTCCTGCCACCGAGGACGACTGGATCAACCACCTCAGGAGCCTCGACAGGGCCCTTCAACACCAGGCCGTCCAGAAGGCCCAACAGGTGGGTGGTGAGCTCCGACTCACAGTCCCCACATGGGCGGAGCCACCGGGCCGGCCCCCGTAAGGGTTGCCCAGGCCCCTTCAGGATCTTTCATAAAGTCAATTCTCTCTCTCGGAGTAGGTCGTGATTGAAAGAGGCAGCCTTATCACCGAGGAGCTGCTGAAGACAGCGCAAAAGCTGTGAAGGCTTGCGGTCGTCTAGTTCTTCTGCTGAGAGTATCTGCTGGAGTCGTTGCCTTTCCGACGACGAAGCACAGCCGACAAAATGTCATAGCGGTTTGTCTCGGGCGGAGTAAGAATGATCTTACGGACTTCCGCTGCAATCTCTGGAGGAAGCGCAGACACAACGCGGCGAAATTTTGAAGTCTGCGATGTTATCGGTGCCGTCGCAAACTGCTTGGTGATTTGCGCTAGCCAGTAGGAGGGATCAGCTGGCCAGAATTTCGGAAGGCGGAACGAAAAAGCGGAGACCGCTGGGACGCTGCGGGCTTGTAGGAGGCTTGCCTGGAGTTGCCGGTGGATTCCGTTCTCACCGTAGTCAGCACCTAGTCGCAAAGCTTCTAAAGTCCGTGGTCACCAATATTGTAGATGTAGCGTGCACGTGTTGAACGTGAAACAGTTGCGTAAGCACAAGTAAGCACAAATCTACAACAGGAACTTATATTGAAACGTTGCGAGACGAGATGAGGCACTGACGTCCGATGCTACTCGACGAATGTAAAAATCTTCTCTGGTCGACATCTGCCGAGCCAATGCCAGAGGCACCGGCGGCAGTCACGGACACCGCGCGCGTTTGGCGCGAACGTGAGGAAACGCGGACGGCGTCGGCAGCAGCACTGCGCGTTGCCTCGTTGGTGCTGCTACAGGTCCGTTAGATTTAGAGGTGCTTTGCAACTTCATGGCATTTTTTTGCAGCTGTTGTGTGTGACGTACGTTAGCATTTGAGCTGTTCAATTGCCCTTATTGGTCATATGGTAAATTAGCAGTTCTTATTGCTATCATAGGTTACTTAGTTTATGAAGTCGTAGTGTAGCGCCAACCAACTATTGATGCTTTTCCGTCGCGCTCTCGATTATGCTGAGGTAATGGTAACTTTATTATCTGAGGTTTTCTGTTCAATGACTGTCATGCGACGGTGAAATGCAGCAATATTTTATAGTATCACTTAGCCTAGCTTACGCCTTTCATGCAGAAACTCTGATAAAACGGGATTTCTTATATGCGGGTCGAAACGAGGCGCTGTAGATCACCGGACGTGTCGTGGGCTAGGCAAACAGGTAGACGACCGTTCAGGGGGCGCCGAGTAGAGCGAATGAGCTCATATTGGGCTTCGCATGTTTTGACCTTGTTCAGTGGTACCATCCCACTCTACCACCTGGAAACCGATATCACTGGATCGATCCGCCAAGCGCTCCGCCGTCCGTGAAGCCAAAGTTTTCGGAGATTAGAAAATTTTCGGGAACTACGGCCAAGAAACCACCTCCACCACGTAACGGCCCCGCTAACCTTAACGGAAAGTAGGGCGGCGGCGGCGAGGCCGGTGAACCCGCGCTTGACGATGTTGGCGCATGCGACACCGACGATGGCCTCGACGGCTGGCCGCGGTGCAGCGGGAGCCTCTACATCGACTCAAGATATCTCACGACAGCCCTGCGGCGATGAAGGTGTGTATTGGTCTGATTATTACGCCACCGCATGCCAACCCCTCCCGAGAGCGGTGCCGACCTCCACGATGGCAGTGCTTCTCAGCCACGGTGCATCACACCGAGGCGGAAACGGGATGGGAGAAAGTCCTGTCACTACGCGAGAAGAAACGGCAAGCGAGGGAGCGCAACAACGCTCCCGGAGGAGACGCCTCTTCGCACTTAACCCAAAAAACCGAGCACATAACGACGCCGAAAACGCAGGAGGTGCCCACCACCACTACCGCGCGGAGATAGGAAAGTAGACATCCGCCCGCTTGAGGGTTTACCCCTTGAGAACATCATCAGCATTAATGGACGACCCAATCCCCTTATTGCATACGTAACGAACGGAGAGGGACAGCAGGAGGCGTCGTACACGGAATCGAACCCCATGCGTCACCCGCAGGTTTAAAGGCAAACTTCCAGATCCGTACCCATGAAGTGGATAGTGGAAGCCCAAATGCTCGGCGACACCCAAAGGGCAGTCATCAGTTTCTTCGGAAATGTCATACTGAGGTACGAGTACTACTACGGCAAAAGAGAAGTCCTGCCAACCCCACCATAATGCATCTCAGGTGTGCAAAACCTGCTGCAGTGTAGGCCGTCAAACGGACGTGTGCTCACAACCAGACTTGTCTGTGTGCCGTGTATGCCGTGTAAAGGACCCACCGGAAGGACACCACTGCAGCCCTAAACGCACCACCTGCAGAGCGGATAATACCAAGGGTGACGGAAGCTCCCCAGCTGCTCCTCAAGCGACATGTAGATGACTCTATTGCCTCGGTTCACGCCGGAGTCCACAAGCGTACGAGCCTATGCCCGGGTGCACCGACGGGGGGACCAAAGGGCACAGAAACGACCAGCAGCGTCTGTACCATCCATGGCTAAACAGCTAGGAATTCATGTAGCGGAACTTCAAGAGGTGTAGCATTGGGTTGGCTGCACACTTGCTACTAAACACGCGAACTTCATGCAATAGGCGGAGTCGATGCTGATTCCTCCGGACATCATTTGTTTGCAGGAAATAGGAAACAGAAGAGCAAGATTATTGGGTGCGACTTGTATACATATCCCAATCACTGACAGGTTGCCACTTTCGCTAGAAAGGGTGCCGCGCTAAGCGTAGAATACATCCATACAGAGACTATTCGACATGAAATAAGCACGATATGACCACATAAGCGCGGCGACCTCCCTTCCCCCCCACCCAAGAAAAAATAAAAAAACCTATTGTAAACGCGTGCAGCTCTCCCAGAGACAACTGGCGGATTTTGATGGTATGGTTGGCCACGGCGATGCGTTTAGCATCTATGCGGGACAGAGTCTTGATTTTATGGAACTTCAATGTACAACGCATACGCGGCAGACTTCTTAGATAGGAAAACATTTCCTAGATCTCGCGGAGAGATATGATTTAACCCTGTTAACTTGTATTGGCGAACCCACCAGAGTCGATAACAGCGTCTCGAAAGATACCTCGGAAGACAACCTTTACGAACCAAGAGGAGGAGATGACGTGGTCGAACTGAGGGGACAACTTTGGTCGTGACCACTGCGTCCTCAGCCTTTCGATAAGTTCGTCGCGTACAAAACGCAAAATTGCGCAAGCCACACCGACAGAATGGATGAAATATCGCGATCGCCAGCGCAGCACAGGTCTGATAACGAACGTTGGGAACTGGGCGAAGCAACTTCTCAACACGCTTGCGGGCGCGATCAAAGTTATAGATACAGCGCGAGACGTTCCGGTAGTGGACAGGCACCTGCTGCATTTATGGGAGGCCCACCGTAGCCTCACCAAGAGGTGGAAAACACAAAAGTTAAACATGAAGCTTAAACTCCGCATCGTTTAGTTGTCTCTGGAGGCGAACACTTACAGAGGTCAACACACTTGTGTAGAACGCGCGAACCACGTTCTCAGGACTGCGCTGGCAAATCTGAAGATTACAAGTGGCACAGAATCGACTGTAAGTGAGGTTACGTGAATACATTTGCAGTTTCCACTGATTTCTCTCGACCTAGTTGTCGCCTTATGCTTTGGTGGCCGCTTTGGCCCTCAGGAGAGGGCCAAATTATGCTACGCGCAGGAATTATGCTACGTTAACTGGCGCCCGCTCTATGGTTCTCTTAGGAGGAGCCTCAGTACCAAAAAGACATGGGATATTCTCCGTAGCACGATGGATGACAGGGAAACGAAGACGGCAGCGCACATGACGCTGAAGATACTGGAGAATGAATTCAAGTGCAACGACGATGAACTCATTGATCCTTCAAAGCAGATTTATGTCGGGAAGAATTCTAAAGAGGCGGGCCGGTGCGATAGCTATACGGCGCCGGAACAACCGAATCTGGAAGCACCGATAACCGCCGCAGAGTTCTACGCCGTGGCGCAGTCCTTCGGAAGAAGCACGGCGCCAGGACCTGAATAGATTACTAACGCCATCATTCCAAACTTAAGCAAAGAAACCACAGAGCAGATAGCTGAATATATTAACGAGAATACACAGGTGGATCAGGGACAACTCCCAGCCGAATTAAAGGAAGCAAAAATCATCGTTGTTCCAAAACCGGGGAAGCAAAACACTAGATATCCGAAACCTCCGGCCCATATCGCTAACGTCGTGTGCCGGGAAGCTCTTTGAAAGGTTTCATAGACCCGGTTATCACGCTACATAGACAGCAACAGTCCTTTTCCCACAAAAATGTTCGGCTTGCGCCCACAGGTGTCGATGCAGTTCATTTTTTTTTATGCTTCAGCAGGACATCCCGCATCCGGTAATGGGCGTGCGACGTTCATGCGGGACGTACAACATAGCACTGCGCTCGCTTTCGACGTGAAAAAAGCATTCGATACAATTTCCCACGACGAAATACTGGAAAGACTATAAGCGGTAGTTTGCGGCACGCGCACTTACCAGTATATACGCAGCTTTCCGAAAGACCGTACGGCTCTAGTGTGCTCTAGTTGCACACTCTAGTTGCGCACTCCAAATAACGTTTGCTCACAATCTCGGAAATAACTCCCCTTACACAGATTTAACCGCGTAAATTGCGTTTAACGCAGCGCGCAGGATCCGTAACGATGGTGCGACCAAGCCAACGGCGTCGGAATCGCCACCCCACGAGCGGGAGCCGAAGGGAGCCACGTTTTGCCGCTGCATCCCACCGAGGTTTGCAAACTGAGAAAGTAATGTAGTAACGGTGACCCGAGTGACCGCGAGCGCCCGCCTGGCCGCTACGCTCCGGGGGAAGGGTAGGGAGGGGGGGAGGCCGCTTACTACCCTGCGCGCTCCTGGGCGGACGGCTGTATCTTGAAACCCATCTGCGGCGGGGGCAGAGTCCTTCCTCCCTGCGCTATGTTTTCCCGGCCTAGTTCACGCTGAAGCGAGCGGCGGGACGAAGGTCAGTTCGCTCGCTGCTGCCGCACTTGCTCTATACAGCGTTTTGAGAGCGCGTTTCCGCGGTTATCGAGCGAGATGGGTTCACATTTGCTTGCGCGCTCGTGAGATCATGCTTGTTTAATTTAGTTAGTATGTCTATGTGTACAAGTTTATACGGCCGATAAAACTACTATCCTTACTTCGTATAGCTGTCCACTAGTTTAATTGCTATCGCAATCGTTGGTTCGCCATTAGGGTGAAACTGCGACTTTTTTTAGAGTAAATTTGCTATTTTTCTTGTGTAGATCAGAGAGAACAAAAAAAATTGTTGGATGACAACTGTAAGCAAGAGGGGCACTACGCCTGCCTGCTCTTAGAGCAAATGGTACATAGACTAAGAGTATGGACAGAAGTAAAGGAGATAGAATAAACAAAAAAGGTGGATATAAGCAAGAATAATGGAAATATACAGACTGGAGAACTACAGCAGAACAAGACACGCATCTGTGTTACAAACAACAGCGTGACGCTGAACGTCAGGCAGATACCCCACAAGTTCGTGAAAAATAGACCACATTAGCGGTCAGATAGAGTGTTTAAACTATACTAGGACATCTGAATGTGTTGCGTTTAAATTACATAAGTGAGCCCCGAGCTTCATCACGTCATGACACATGACTAGTGGGAAAAAGAATGTAACATGTCAGAATGTAGCGAATCATGTTCAAGCAGCATTGAAACTTGTAAAGCTGGCACACCTTTCGTGAAGTCGAAAGCACGAATCATTGTAACCCAAATTGTGAGTTGGGCAACGTAACGATTACGAACAACAAAAGAAACAAATAAAATTGGTCTGTTCTGCAAGAACAGGTTCGGAGATTAGCGCGAAACGCAATGTTAGAAAATGTTGAACTGCTGGGGAATTGTTAACCCACCTTGTACTATGGATTTCGCTGGCATATATTTATACTGCGCTCTTTTTATCGCACGTAGTTTGTTGTATACTGCCACTACATTTACAAAAAAAGCATTTCCATTCCGTGCAATGTGCTTTGATTTTCATTTTGCTCTTTTATTTCCCCTGTGCCTCCCTGCACTGCCTTGCAAACGACAAAGGACCGAGTTACAGGGAGATGGGCTTCTCGATGCGATCAATGCCTCGGTGACATGTGCAACAAAGGTGGATTGCGATCCCGAAAAGCCCTTTCGGGAGCCTGATGGCACGTGCAACAACCTGGCCCATCCCCATTGGGGCAGCGCCGGCTCATGCATGCCACGGGAGCTGCCGCCGGCGTACAATGACTGTGAGTTCATTTGGTCACTTGAACTGGCTGCTTTTATCTAGGGTGAACCTTGTTCCCTCTAAAGATAAACATGGCTGCAATGCTCCACAATAGGTTAGGCCTAATATTTGTGGCCACTTGACATACGCAAGGTTTTTACCACTGCTTAGTTTTGGAATTACCTAGTTAAGGGTACTGCAACTATGGCATTGCTCCCGTACTACAATATTTTACCATGTTCATCAAAAGTAAGCGCTCGAACAAGAAATTCAATAACATGATTTCAAGACTTGTAAGAAAGTACTTCACATGTATATCTGAACCATTTGATCATTACGTAAAATGCAGCAGCATAAGTATAGGCCACATGTTGACAGCTAGCAAACGATAGGTTACTCCTAAAAATATAAATGCACAAACATATGTCTGCATATTACGCTCCATTTTAGTGCCCGGGATGGTGTCACTCGTGTAGTTACCACAAGAAGGATGGAGTTCAACTGCTGTTTTTACCACGACAGTGTTTTATGCCGGGGTCCGCATTAACTTCCTGTAACGGATGTGACGTCGGCGCGAACGCGTAAAATGTTGCCTATTGAGAGGGATGGGGCCGCGATCTAGGAGCGGTAAAGAGCGGATATCATGACCATGGCCTCCGAAATTCGCGGGCGCTGGCTTCTTTTGCATTGTCCCAGTCACACGGAGACAGAGCAATTTCAGAGCTGGGCGTGGCCGGCTCCTCCGCGCCGAGGCGCTCGCAACCGACGGCCATTCATGCATTGGGGAGGCTTCCCGCGGCTCTGGTACTGTTTCCGTGGCTTGGATGAGGCGAGAAAAGAATGCTTTTGAGCAGCTTTACGATCGTTTACTGATCCGGAAATGACGGCTCAAGGTGTACGAGGGGAAAAGTGCATGTGGCGAGTATTTTTTCTCAAATGAGTTTTTTTTTTTTACTATTACAAGTTTCATCTATTACAAGTTTCAAAGCAGTTTCGCCAGCTGATATGGGCGCTTGCTTTCGTCTGTCGTGATTCGGCATGAAGCAAGGCGTCAGAAACCTGTCGCAGTCACCTGTGTACTGAGATCCAGATACACGTTAGAGATCCCTCAGTGGCCAGAATTATTTCGGAGCTCCGAGCTACGGCGTTCCTCCCAATCATATTGCTCTTCATTGTTTTTCTTCTTCTTTTTTTTGCCCGTACATCGAGAATTGTATATTGCGTTAGCGATTATATTGACAATCCAGGCGGTGACATCGACATTTCCTCAGTTGCGCTGAACGCCACCGCCGTATCCGAACAAGGCAACAGCGGAAACGCTCATATTAAGCAGCATGCACAGTTACAACGAAATGAGGTAGAGCGCACGCTAAGGCTAACTGAACCGGCCAAACTCGGCACTCGGCATCGAACATGCTCGCTTCACGCGGTGTCTTCGGCGGCGCTGACGGTGAAAGCGAAAGCTATGGTCGCATTTGGCACAATGCTTCGCGCTCACCAGCGAGGCTTCCCACGTCTCTCTTCCCAACTACCTCCGCCGTGCCACGGAAGCGCAAAATGTGGACACACTTTTAGGAGCAAAACAAGAAGCACTCGGCAGTGAGGGTGGTGGAAGTCGCCGTACGTCTAGTCAGAGCGTCGCCGCCGCTAAGACGGCTCCGGACTGGCGCTACAGGCGCGTATGTGTGTGCGTGCGCGCGTGTCTGTGACGCAATGAGAAGTTCAGCGTATACGTGCGAACGTTGCGCTGACGATAATACGGCGGTCGCGCAGTTTCGTGGTGAGTCTGTTTCCCTCGATACAGTCGTACAGGGCTTTATTCCCAATTTCGACTTTGGGAGGAGGGGGGGGGGGGTGTTACCAGAACGCGGGGGGGGGGGGGGGGGTTGGACACAGGCGGGGGGTGGGGGCGCTCTTTATACCACGTTATTTTATTTTATTAAGACTTAACGCTTTTTTTTCACCAAATGGTGACGTAAAAGCTGCAGAATTCCACTACTTATAACCTTTTAAGCAAGTATAGTAAACCACATCTTACAAGGGAGTTTGTCCTTGTTGGTGCAGCATGTAGAGCTGATATTGTTGCGCGAACACTACTACAACGAAGGTGGGGACAGGCAGGCACGAACGAGCGCTGTTTAGAAGGCCTAAATGTGTGCCTAGTTTTTCGGGAATATAAATTCAGTACTATATTTTAACACCCATGGCATTCTGTCACCACGTTTGAAGATTGCAAGAACATAAGGGACATCATTTAGAGTTTTCGTTTCATTGCACCAGGTTTATTCTTTTTTCTATGCAGAACAAAGTGAAGAAAGTTCTTAATCTACAAGTACAATATCACATCGCACGAGAAAAAAGAATACCAAGCACAATAGGCACAGAGAAGCCATATATCGTAAACAACGCAATTAAAATATAACTAAGAACCAAAAAAAGCCGGCAGATCCCACGCCCTGTGGGAATCGATGTTATGCGAAGCAGTATGCAGGGAGCCTACCAAGTTAACGAAACGATCATGAGAGTCCCAAGACATAAACGGCTGTTTCATAACCTACATGACACGCATGTCATGACCTATCATGTATGTCCGTCATACACTCTTGTCCTATTATGCCAATTTTGGTACATATCAAGTTAACGAAACGACCATGAGAGCACGAAGACGTAGGCGGGCAGATAGATAGATAGATAGATAGATAGATAGATAGATAGATAGATAGATAGATAGATAGATAGATAGATAGATAACTAGATAGATAGATACTCTCAAAGTGGTATATGATCGCCAAGAAATGATTCGCATTTAAAAAGCATATATGCGCATCATGCCCGCTACCATCCGGTACATACGATATCCAACGAAACTACTAAGCCAACTGTGGCTGCCACATTCACAAAATAGTAATTAAAAAAAAAGCTGGGACTACACAATTGCACCATGTCGCCCCGCACGTATCTACAATACCCGACGTGGTTTCTTGGTTCACATCATATAGGTTTGGTTTCGTTTGGTGCATATATGTATAGCACAACCCGCTACGGGGGATTGGCTTTGAATCGGGCGACAGTGAGTAGAAAAGGGCAGAATACTTAAATAGGATTTTCTTATTTAAGAATGAGATCTGAAATGAATTCTTACCATTAATATCAAATTTCATGCATATTATCTTAAAATTTTAAGTTAATATTTTTATTTTCATGTAGGCTTGGTCCACAAACTGCAAATATTCATCCTTTTCTTCGTCTGTTGGGGATACTCGAAGCTTCCATAGAAATTTTCATCGGAACGTCGACATGGGCCGGCGTCATGTGTCATCTATCTGATGTTAAGAGCCTGTTCATGGTGGAAAAGCTTCTTTCAACGGCAGTAGTTCCTACGGGAAGAAGCAGTGTCTTCATTGCAGCTGATGACAAAGCAGGGAACATTCTCTTTCTCTCGACTTCGCACGCAAGCATTAGCAGTGCTTGCTGTGAAGCCAGCTCTCCAGAATACGGTCTGTAAATTCTGCTCATTCCCCAGTCTAGTCGTTCGGAGCTTAACGATAATGATAGCAGTGTGCCACATTGTAAATTTTACGACTAAGTGCAGGGGTAGTGCTCGTACTGTACGTATTGTGCATACGAGTACGTTGACTTAAACATGAAAAACAGAAAGACCGAACATGAATCTCGCATCTCATTCACGCGCAAGCGTTTAACGCAACCTCAAGGATTCTCCGCTCCCTGCAGGTTGCAGTGCAGCACTGTCGTCTGCGCGCTGAACATCAAAATTAGGCCTCAAAATTAAGGCCACGTAGCGTCCACCTCTGCAAAGAGTAAATATTTCTTAAAGGGACCACCACAGTCCATGGGTTCAGCGTAATTTTTTTTCCAGGATGAGTGCCTCTGGAAAAGTGGGGAGGGGGGGGGGGGTTGGTCCGGAATAATTTTTGGAGGGCTGTCCAGAGCCTCCTGGGGGGATGGGGGGGGGGGGCGTGAGGGGTGTGTGTATAAATCCCTACAGTCGTACGGAGTTTGGTGCGTGCCGCTCGGATAATCTTTTGACGTTGCCGCTGTCGCCACAATTTTAGCGATGCCTCTGTTTGCTTCAATGAATACAACAGCGTTTTCCCCCAAAAGTTAACTGGAACGCCCATGCATTTCGTCGGACACTTTGACAATTAATATCTCGAAACTCCAGAGAATATCTCCAAAAGTCCAGAGAATTCATTTCAAGTTGATACGCCTTGAGAACTCAGCGGCTATAATTCGTAGAATGAAAGATGTGCTGTAAATTAATTAATTAAAAAGTTAATTAACGTAATTATGTCAATTTTTTCAATTTTTCAATTAGGCGTTTTGATTTCTCGTGTAAGTAATTGCCGCCTCATCAAGGATTATAATTGTGCTATCTGCCACAGGCAATTTTTAAAATTTTGGTGCAGTTAAAATGAAACACCCTGTATATAATTACCCACACACGTCCAATTAAATAATGTACCAGTCCTCCTGCATACATTCAAGGGTAATGTGACGGCAGTTAAAGCTTTGCAAATGTTGATATTCTTGCACGGCTGCAATAATTTCCGGTAAAATGGACGAATTCCAGAAGCAGACTGCAAGCGCTAAGTTTATTCATACAAACCACAACTTAATCAAATCCCAATGTCATGCAAGATCGACACGGTGTACTTTAGCTACGCAGTGCCATGAAGCCTGCGTAATCTCCTTCAACTTTAGGGTGGGCTGTTTGCTAAACGTTGTTCTGTGTGGTGGCTGTCCTATGCAAAAATATGGTTGATGCCTCTTTAATATATAAGAATCAGTAGAACGTGAAAGTGAAACGTGTCTTCACAGCAGCTGTTGCATGTTTGCATCGTGAACTAACGGTCCGCTACAGCGAAAGGCTCACGATTTGCGATGCGGCGACAATGTTGAAGGTTTGCTTGACGCGTGGCGTTCTGTTGGCGTCCTGCTCCCGAGTCACTCCGGCAAAGGTGCGATCATTTTGGTCCTTCTCCGTAGTGTCTTGGGCAGCCAGTTCAGTTGCGACGCGCTCAAATTAAGGAATTCGAGTGGCTGAGTTCGCAGCGTGCGCCGCGGACGCCGCGGGAAGGCCTTCTGCTTCACGCTGGCTTGTCTCTCGCCGTACCAAGGCGAGTTGCCCGTCGACGTCGTTGCCTTTCTGCGCCACTTAGCGCCGCAGTTTTCTTAGTTGGTGCCATCGCAAGCGAAGCTGTAGGTGGCGTATAAGCATTTATGATGCATGTTTACGCTGCATTGCGTAGGTGACGAGGCGTCACAAGCTAATCGGATACGAAAAAGAAACCATGTGCTGAAACTGCGTCGTCATCTCAGCAGAAGGCATACACCAGGCTACACCGCGTTGCATGGAGCCGCCGCTGCGCTGAGACTACCGAAGCGCTCACTATCGGCACTCGTTCATGATGCACCACACTGATGCAGTGTCATGATGGAGCACGGCGCTTCACCGCGCCTAGATTGCGCTATTATACCTGTCTAGAGAGATCATATTTTACGCGTTCGCACGGACGTTACACCCGTTACGGGAAGTTGATGGCATGCCCCGACATAAAACACGTTCGTGTTAAAATGGTATTTTCGCCCTAATTGGCAAACAATTGACCGCGACAGAAAGTATTAGCGTTGCACTTGGGTTCTTCGGACCGTGTTCTAGCTATGCGCTTCTCCGACAGATTGACGCGACGCAACGAGCAAAGCAGCTGCTACTGGGCAGAAGGAACAGCGCCCTCATACCTGCTACGCAGAATGAAGCGTCATTTCCTTCTCTCTCTCGCTCACACACAACCTTCCCCTGACCCTTGGGGATGGCGCTGAAGCCGTCGGGCCTCGATGTTGCTCGAGATGTGACCGTCGGAAGAGCGTCGGTGTTAATCAGCACTCAGTGGAATGTCAGAAATTCTTAGCTTCACCTTCACTCTCCGTTCCGCTCAGACCACTGCATACATACACTCGCTCAAAAAGAACGGTAGTGTGCTTATGCCAACACTCATGCCAGCAGGCAGAACGTTGGCAAAACGGAAATCAGAACGCTGTACTGGCTGCGCCCCCTTTAGGTGCGTCCGCCTTGCTTCGTCGCTTTTGAAGTCAACGCACTCCGCATCCATGGAGATCCTCTAACCCGCATGCTGGCGGTGCATGCGCCGTCGATAGCGGGACAGCACGCTGCCGGTGATGGCAGGAAGCGGCTCGAGCGTCTGTATATCCGAATGAAATGAAAAGCCGATGCATAATTTACTTGCTTGCTTTCTCATTTCTATTATCTGGTGGCAGATCACCGATCGTAATTACGCATCTTCACAAATGAAGAGCACAAAATGCAGACAACAACGGCGACAATGAGCAGTAGTAATCATCCTGTTTGCGTAGTTGTCCGCATTTTATGCTGTTTACTTACTTAGGTGGATCACCTGAGCAGAAGAATCAGCCGCTCTGCTAATTTATATTTACGCACTTTGCGCTTACTCAGCAGGAAAAAGTAGAGTACACATGATAATTGCACCAGCATTCACCCCTATTCGTGTGGAGGAAGAAGAAGAAGAAGAAGAGAACGTTTATTTTCAAAAGCATTTTGGTGGAATGGTGAGATGTTCGTTTGTTCGAGTACACTGCGGTGACCGCAAGTCTACCCGAGATAAGATGTACAGTTGAATATTGCGAACGACAAATTCGCTAGTTTACACTATCTTGCTTGTTTAGAGGGCCGACATTTGACAAAACACCAACACTGAAATAACAAAAGGCTTAGGACAACACCAGGACAAGCAGGCAGCTAAGTGAAACACTGCCCGAGCAATCAATTTTGTAATCTTGTATATTTTTATCCGTTATTATATCATTCAGTTCAAGCCGATATCTCAACAAATGCCTATGACGCTGCAGGTAAATACGATCTCGTCAAACAGATGTATCTCAAGTTATCGTGCACGATAAGGAAGCTCGTCACAAACTTGCGAAACCATGTGCTTTGCGAGATACCTCTGTCCCTGTAGTTCTAAATGTGCTAGCCTAGTTTTCTAATGATACCGTAGCATGTTATCATCGCATGTCGGTGAAAGGGACATTTTTATGCAAGTGAGAACTTTCTCGGCGTTAGAGAAGTAGCTCCATAAACCTTCCTTTCAAGACAAAACGTGTAAGAATTCGACTCTTGTTCTCAGCACCATTTCGTTATGTGCAAATAGAAAACGAAGTATCACTTCGGCTACACTTGTGAAATTTGAAGGGCTCTCTAGTATCGTTAAAGGTGCAGGAAATTACTTGATCGTGTTCCGAGCTCTCCTCACTTCATTGAAACGAAGTGCTTCATATATACTCGACGCAGCCCGTTAGGGCGTTCAGAAGTTGGCACAGACTTAATGAAAGATCCGATAAAAACATTCGCAACTACAGAATCGATGGATAAGTGCTACTACCTCACTTCATGTGGTTGGTCCTCTGTGCACGCTCAAAAACATCATTGCAGGCGTGTATTCCGTGCGGAAATCCGTTAGCGGCCATCCGCTGCCCAGTGCCAGGCTGGTGTCCATGACGATCCACCCGCAAAGGCGCACCGATGACCGGCATCTGACAAATATAGGTGTGATGTTTGGCCAATTAGTCACGCATGACATATCACTGGCTGGACCCGCCCTTCTAGGACAACTGGAGACCGATTTCGGTAAGCAATTTCAGCAACGATTTTGCGGGTTTTCTTCTATCCTATATATCAAGTATAGTACACCAGCAGTCGTTGACCTTTTTGAACACAAATGAATTCGGTCCTATTCACAACATCTGCACGAAATCTGCGCAGCTTGGTGCCTAAATTTTTCATCGTTTTCGCAGCAGTATATTTTAAGCATCATGTAAATGCCTCTGTCAACGTCATATATCATAGACCGTCGAAAACGATATACGGTCTGAGATTTTTAATTTTATTTTCTTGAATGCAAGATGAGCGTACATACATTCACGCCTTTAAACAAAACAGAACTATTTTGACCTAATATACTTCACCACGATTGTGCACAGCTTTCAACTTTTTTGAATTTGAAGAACAAGCTGCTCGGATACAAGTGCTAATTTTGTGGCGTGCTCATTTTTATTCTCAATTTAAACTCAGTATTACCTCCCGCGCACTGCTTCTAGCATAGCGTTCTGCTCTCCGGCATTACTACCGATGGCAATGCTTACTCGGCAATTCGTTTAGCCCGCGTCACCCCAGGAGCCTGTGGGTAGGTATCTGTCGGCCAACGACTGGATAATGTCCCGCACCGTGGAGTCTTCTCGTTTGGCTTCGTGCAACATCCTATCCATAGCTAGTCTCTGGTTGGATTTGGAAGCCGATTCGTCTAGGAGCTGCTTCAGGAGGTCCCACTTGCCTCCCGTGTGCATTTGCCCATGGACAGAATTACAAAGCTCGTCTCACGGTTGCATAGCGAGCGTGCGACAGTGTTCCTCAATGGTGCGATTTAGTTCTGGCATCCTCTTACGGAGTCTACGATTGAGCCGTTGACCATTCCACCTGGCCAGGAGAGCAGCATTTGTCTTGCAGAGGTGAGCGAGACGGCTGTCCATCCTGTCCACCTTGAGGTCCCTGCGGACCGTCTTGGTGGCGGACTCGACGTCCCTTTTCAACTGCAACAACTATTCTTTACAATCTGTGGGATCCGCCGTCTTTCCCTCCCTGATTTTTCGAAAGAGATCCCAATCCGTGACCCTAACTTTAATAATTTTAGCCAGGCATTGGGAATGGTTTCGATTAGCGAATGCTCGACCTTGCGCATCGAGTGTACGGCAAAAGAACATCGCTTGGACACGAGGAAGCAAATGCCCCACCTGCCTGCGCCAAAGACGAAGTGAGACCTGTAACCCTGCAGGGAAACTGTCTCCCCGAGAGTCCTGTAATAAAATGACGTGCGGTTTACGCTCGTGTGAACGAATGAACTGCTGCAGGACCGCCTTTTTCGGCAGGAACCCGGCGCAGTTCCACTTCCAGATTAGGAATTCGTTATCCTGACCCGCTATGTTCGGAGGTTTTGCTTGGCCTTTCATATGGGGAACAGCATCTAAAATCCTCTGCTTCTGAGGGTACACCATTTCTAACCGAACCCGAATACCCGGGGATTGACTCTCCGAGAGCGACCCTAGTTTCGAGGGTGCTGTGCACCGACTCCCTAACCTCCTTCATGGAGTTCCTAATCTCGCTTTTGAATTCCTCGAGGTCCCCTTCTCCCTCAACGGGGTCCGCGAAGGCCCGCTGCTTGGTGGACCGCGCCTGCTCCTGCGTTTCCGCGGGCATTTCCCTGAGGGCCTGCGCGGGCGGCACGGATGAACCCGACTTCCGGAATGACTCGAACTCGGCCCTGAGCTGCTGCAACGCGGCTCTGAACTGCGCGTTCTCGTGCTCTAAGTGCGCGACTCTAGAATTGCTCTGCGCTGGCGGCGAACCCTTCGTTACCTTTGGAGGCTTTGCATTGCCATGGTGAGATAAATTTTAGCCAACCCTAAGGTATTACAAAAGTAAACTACCAAGAGAATTTAACAAGCTTTTCACATTTAGAAACTCTCCAATGTGTCAGCAAACAGTTGCTTATAGTCGCAGTACAATGATTTTCCAAAAGAAGAATGGCGTGCAATCTTGCGTGGCCCTATCGTCTCAGCATTGACTTACAATTTATTGTGTTAGCATTAAGAGTTTCAAAGTGAAAAAAAGTGTATGTTGGTGGTAAGCGTGGGACCCCGGTCACGCGGTGTGAGTTTAGATATATATACGGCAACTGACGCTGGTCTGCTCCGGACCACCATCAGTTGCACTTCTCTCATCGTGCACAGGGAGAACGTGTGTCGAGTGAGCTCCTGAATAACACTTTGCTATGTGGTGAATGCGGTGTAAATAATGGATCGGGTAGTTTAAATAGGTGCGACGTAATGCTAATGCACTTTTGTACTAACGCAAACAATGTAGCATGCAATAATGGTTCGACGGTGCCAAGACAAAAAAAAAAGCCGCTTTTATATGTTATGACATTTAAGAGGAACAAAAGCAAAGCAAGAGAAACGACATTTAAACAACAGTTTGCCTGCTCGAGTTATGCTCTTGGTGCAGCGCTTGCTAATGTTGTACAATGAAGAAGACGCCGGTAGAGGCGTCGCTGCGTTTTTATTTACGTGGTTGCAGATATTTTGACATATAATGTCCAATCGGAGCGGCCCTCATTTTAATCATTACAGATGAAGGTATGCAATTATTGTGGGAAGAATATTTAAGAGAGGAGAGCCTTTCTCTCTGCTCCCATTTGAGCAATAAATATTTCAGCAAGAACTCTCATCAACTTTAGTGAGACACTGTGGTTTTGAGCGAACATTGTGGCATTCACTTTTGCCATAATTGACGCATACGCTGAAATTATACAAGGTGTGAACCTTATTTATTTATTTTTTATTAATTTAACGACACCTTACAGACCCCTAGAGGCATTAATTGTGTAAGGGGGGAGAGTACAATAAAAATATGACTTATGCAATAGTTAGAATACATATGTGAAAACATATTGAGCAATACTTAGCCCAACTTCCCTTGTCCTCACCTGTACTGAAAATATACCTTGATCCATCAGGTAAATATAATGTTCTCTCTCACTATATGCGCTGTGCTGTGAGTGCATCACCTCACAGCGCATGTGGCCATGTTTCTGCAGCTGCAGGGCTCTTGATTACGTTCCGTGAATATGGCAGGCTCTCATATATGCTGTCATTGCTCTTAGATCCATTATGCAAGGCTCATCGTGATTCCAGCTGCACACTACAACAAGGTAGTTGGTGCGCATTGCGCGCTTGGCACATGCAGCTATGCCGGCAGTTATTTCTCAGAACATCTACAGTCGAATTGTTTATGAGCAATCACCATGAAGAAAAGTTTGCCAGTGCAGTTGACTAGCTCCACTAGTTTCCGCTGAAATTCCTGACGGAAGTAATGCTACTCGATATATTCTCGCGTTCATCTTTGTAAGAGTTGCGGATGGATTTGTTCAATGTTGTTGCGAATGGGACACTGCACACTGTGTCAGACATTTAGCCCTATAGTGCAAGAAAAGCTTACGCTTTTTCCATCTCACGCTCGAGCCTCGTAACATTGTGTGAGGGATGTTAGGAACTGATGCGACGGTTCGGCTGTGCTGGGCATTTGGTAAACTTGTGCCACCACCCAGTACCTAGATGCTGGTGTCATGGCAGATTGTAACGCATGCGTTGAAAGTACCGGTAATGTTTGAATATTTCGGCGCACATAATTGGCACCACCTGTTGCAGTGTTGAGTAAATGACAAATTTCACAGGTCACCTAACAGGTTGAGGCACATTACGCTGTTGTCATTCACGAACTATAGCGTGGAAACTGATTTCCCAAAAGAGGCGAGATGTGTGCACTTTTTTTTGCCATGATAACTATTATGGGCTTTTGACGTGTTTTCACATGTCTCCTGAGTCGTCATTATCCCTGCGCAGAACATGACAAGACGAATATACACTGAAAAATTCGTGCGGACGTGGCAGTGCAGAATTCCACAACTTAAAATAACAGATTTACTTAGAGAGCACGTACATATGTAGTATATAGATCCGCAGAAGGCTTTAGATTCAGCATCACGAGGGGCCTTCAAAAACGACAGCACAAAAATGTATACAGATTCTTGGACCATGTTACACAAGTTGCGTTCCATATACATAGGCTCGCACTGATCTGCGCAGCCGGAACCACTACTGTCAGTAAGCAGCGCATTTTTACTTTCACCTCACACATTACAGGCAATTATCCACACGGTGTCACAACGATGCTTCGCTAAGTCTTGTGTTGCACATTCCTCCCTTGAAATAAAATGGTTTACTGCGTCTATACATCATAGATATACATACGCGCAAGAGAAGCCCGATATATATTTCATTCTTGGGTCATTCCCATGCACCATATACCTTACTAGCTTGCAAATACTGTTGTGTAGGTAACTTCATCTGAGAATAATAAACGAAACAAACATTGAAACTGTCACGCCGAGCCGTGCCTATCAAGTCCTTCCACAAGGCATGTTACGGCGTGTTCTTTCTTTTTTTCGTCCTACTATTGACAACCACAGGACCGGGCCCCAACCCTACGTGCCTTGAAGGACCGGAGTGCATGCCCATCGAGGTGCCTGAGAACGACGACTTCTACGCGCAGTTTAACGTCACGAAGATCGGCATGATGCGGACGTACACGTGCAACAAGTGCAGAAATGGTGAGCAGATAATCCTGCACACCACGGTTTTGTTCTTGACGCAGATTGCATGAGCTGTACAACCGTAGAATACATACTATGCGACCTATAAATTTCGAAAGGGAAACAGCAAGGCTATGTGCAGTCTGAGCCAGAGTTCTTTTGAGGTGAGCCTATCTATAAGTTCTTCAGCAGCCGAGGTGAGCTCTCGCTAAACGTTTGCTAGAGGCCAGCGTGCTTTAGAGATTGGTTGAAAACCTCTGAAACATTTGCAGTATTCTCACACGTATAAGGTTTTCCATTCTTCTGCTAATATTGTATTATTACGCCAATTAAACAAGCTGTGGAATTCTTAAATATCGCTCTTCGTTCAGTAAAACCTCTTTGCAAAGTTGTGTTGATATTTCATAACAGCGTGAGCTCGCAACCATGCTGGTATTTTGGTTTGAAGAACTTTTACGGAACATTTAGGTGATATATGATGCACAAGTTATTAATTACTCCATTATGCAGCACAACGCTCAAGTAATCTAAAACATATTACCTTGAGGCATCCAGAATGCGCGGTAATGAATTGTTTGTTTAATAAACACTGCTGTGCTTCTTGCTATATGTTCATAGCTAAAACCTGAGCAGGAAAACAGGACAGGGCAAAACACACAACTGGACAACTGAATTTTTAAGTTTAGTTTGCAGAGGGTGTGGTGCTCTATTAGCAATAAGCATTTCAAACTAATTTCATTATTTATAACACGAAATTTGTAGCTTCTACGTACGTTCTTTGAGGGTACGCCTTTAGCGTGACTTTGCATAGAGACAGGCTGATTTTCCGACGTTTATTTTAAACCAATGGGATCAGAACGTGCTCCGAGTGTTAAATGGTAATAAAGAGAACATCAGTGTTTTCTTTATATTAGATGGAAATAGTATAGTTAACTATTGTACTATGAAGCCGGCGTTCATTTTATGTGTGACGTGGCAGCAGCTAAGTAGGTCAATAAAAGCAATGAAAAATAAACCATGGGGTCCTGTTACTTCGGGAAGAACCACTACTAATTGTGGCAAGGACTTCATGGGTCAGCAATTGACGATAACGTACGTATAGGCTGTTTCTTTCATAATAATGCCAGTCATCCAGCATCTCGTTAAGTTATCTAAGGTTACTTGGGCAAAGAATCTCGAGAATCTCTCACAGAACAACGAAAAGAAGGGTACTATGCAGGACTTGTACAACGTACAACATGCAAGCTAATTTCGAGATCTGTACTGAATAAATCCATGTCAGGAGGTCAGGTGTATATCACGCTATCGTATTAATGAACTATAAAAGCCTTCGCGGATTATGCTAATCTTACAATTAACACTTTAAAGACAGCGAAATTCTATAAGGAAATTCGCCCACCCTTCGGAAGCACTAGGGTTCTATGTGCTGGATCACCTCCTCGCTCAAACGTAGCAGCGTTCGAGCGAGGTCTCGCAGGCTGTATTAAAGGCAAGTTTATGGAATCTTATAACATGTTTACAAACTACATATTTCTAATTCCGTCCGGCGTTTCATCAATGCTCAACATAAAGACACAATCCCATATAACATTATACATTCACATAATTATTGAGCAGACACTTTCCAAGATGTTGAGATTGTCAAAATAATAAAGGTCCTAGCCTAAATCGAGAACGCGAATTCATGAACCATCAAGGCAAGACATTCGCAAAGAATATCTGGAAAAAGTTCAGCAGACATCAGCTTAGCTATGCGTTCGCTCAGCAACTGTTGCCTCTTCGCTGCAACGGCAGCTCCCCTGCGCCAGAATTATTCACAATAGCCATCGCTTGCGTCTGTAGACTCCAACAAATGCTTCGAAAAAAAAAGAATATTTGACAACTTTGAATGGTGAGTTCTAGAGTCTAATATATTTCGAATACCAAAGACAATTCTATTTGTATTCAAAATTTCATATTTTCGGATGCTCCTAAAGAACGATATCCGTACCTTCGCATCGCGATGCCTATTTCTCACTATCGTATTACTGTCTGCTAGGTGCTGGTTAGCGTACTTGGTAGAATGACTATAGGCGATACTGCCAGTTCGAGACACAGAGGGAACTTTTTTCTTCAATTGTCCGTGAGGTAAATCTTCCTTCCTGAGATAATTTTCAGTGGATAGCAACTTTTTGGACGGGACTTCGTCTGCATTGGGGTGTTGAGCCGAATTACTTGACTGCTGAATGCACGACTTGATCCACTTGCACCATTCAATAGACAACAGGTGAATTTGAGAACTTCCTCTTTTGATGTGCAGGCCCCATGGACCAGATGAACCAGCAGACATCGTACGCGGACCTATCTCAAGTGTACGGATTCAATACTCAAGTCACAACCTCCGTGCGAAAATTCCGAAGTGGTACGTACGCAAAAGAGTGGGAGATGAAAGAGATGCTTTCTACATTAAAAATTACAAGCATACATGGCCTTACGGATTACTGAAGAGAGTCCTGACGTCATTATCGTCAGCATTATCTCGGTCATATTCGCACTTGTACATTGTGGAATGAAAATTCCATCATCTATTTGCTGTAGCATGAAAATGGCGCGAAACTATTAAAATACGTCAGAATCCTGCTATATCCATACCAGACATTTAGCTGAAAGGCCATGTTGCGCATATTGTAATGTTTACCGCTGGTAAGCATATACAGGGTGTTTCAGCGAACGCTTTCAAAATTTATTTAAGGTTGACTGTGGCAGATAGCCCAATTCTAGTTAATGGGCTGGCCTACTGGAAGAGGCGGACATTACTTGCCCAAGAAATCGAAATGCATAATTGACTAATTAACAAATATTCACTAATTAAGTTTTTAACTAATTACCTTGATGGCCCATATTGCAATTTACAAATTGTAGCCGTGGAGTTCGCAAGGCTTAGACAGCCTTGCGAGTTGGTGGTCAACACACCCACTTAGAATTAATTCTCAGGATGACAACAGATTCTAGATATTAATTCCCGAACTTTGCGGAGAAATGCATTGGCGTTCCAGCTAATTTTGTGCTTCAATGCATAAAGCGACGTTTTGTAAGAACCTAACTGGAACGCCAATGCATTTCTCCGAAAAGTTCGGGAATTAATATCTCGAAACTGGTGTCATCCCGAGAATTCGTTCCAAATGGATCTGCCTTGCGAACTCCACGGCTACAAAAATTGCAATATGGGCCATCAGGTAATTAGTTAAAATCTTAATTAGTGAATTTCTGTTAATTATTCGATTACGCATTTCAATTTCTTGTGCAAGTAATGTCCGCCTCTTCGAGTAGACCAGCTCATGAACTAGAATTGTGCTATCTACCACAGGCAACCTTTAAGAATTTTTGAAAGCGTTCGCTGAAACACCCTGTATATTGTTACGGGGAGAAAATATATGTATTTGCAATATATACAGTTAGAGGGTTGTAGCTCTGTGGCCAGGGTGACATCATCTACCGAGCTCCGAGACACTTCAGCCTCTTCTCCAACCAACGTCATTTTGTCTACAGCGGTACAAACTCGTACGTGACATTAACCCCCCGGCGGCAGAAGAATCGTCTCGATGCTTCTTATGGTGTCGAATCAGCGTGCGAGTTATATGTCTTTAATCGCAAAACGTGCACGATATCAGTTCCTGGGGTGGTAGAAGACTTCGAATTCACAGGTGAGATCTCATATGTCAGGCTGGTGATTTGGCGAAGAACTCGGTATGGCCCGACGTATCGTGGCAGCAGTTTTTCGCAAAGGCCGACGCGACGGGAGGGTACCCAAAGCAGAACAAGGGACCCAGGGCTGAAATAAGCGCCCCGACGACGACTGTCGTAACGGTGCTTCTGGATAGTCTGAGATGCCAGAAGACGGTCACGGGCAATACGACGTGCTGCGGCCGCGCGAACAATGGCGTCGTGAGCATAGAACGGGGTAGTGGTGGCATCAAAAGGGAGCAGTGAGTCGAGAGGCAGGAGAGGGTGACGGCTATATAGTAGATAGAACGGGGAATAACCAGTAATATCGTGACGCGACGAATTGTATGCAAACGTCACGAAAGGTAAGGTGCAGTCCCAATCCCCGGTGATCATCACACACGTACAGGGAGAGCATGTCCGTAAGTGTACGGTTGAGACGCTCGGTAAATCCGTTTGTCTGTGGGTGGTAAGCCGTCGTGAACTTGTGGGACGTTGAGCAAGAGCGAAGAAGGTCGTCGACAACCTTAGAAAGAAAACAGAGGCCTCTATCGGTGAGTAGCTGACGTGGGGCACCATGATGTAGGATCACTTCATGGAGGAGAAAATCAGCCACATCAGTTGCGCAGCTTGTAGGGAGGGCCCGCGTTATGACATAACGCGTGGTATAGTCCGTCGCAACAGCCACCCACTTGTTGCCCGAGGATGAGGTAGGAAATGGGCCAAGGAGGTCCAGGCCGACGCGGAAAATAGGCTCACTGGGGATATCTATAGGCTGAAGGTGGCCAGCGGGAGACAATGGAGGCTTCTTGCGGCGTTGGAAAAGTTCGCAGGCAGCGACGTAGCTTCGAACAGAGCGATATAGCCCAGGCCAGAAAAATCGTCTGCGCACACGGTCGTAAGTACGGCAGACACCCAAATGACCAGCAGAAGCGCATCGTGTAACTGCGAGAGAATTGTCGAGCGCAGATGCTGGGGAACGACGAGGAGCAGTTCAGCACCATGTTGATTCATATTGCGTCGATATAAGGTCCCGTCCTGGAGAACAAACATACGGAGAGAAGCGTCCTGTTGCTCCGAGGTAAGGCGTTCGATGATGGATCGCGAATATGGGTCACGACGCTGCTGGTCGGCGATGCGTGAGAAGGCGGAGATCGACAAAACGCAGGTATCTGTATCGGTTTCGGTGCCATCGGGTGGGTCGACAAGGTAGCGGGAGAGGCAGTCGGCGTCCTTATGTAGCTGCCCAGATTTGTAGGACACGGAAAACGTGTACTCTTGCAGGCGTAAAGCCCAGCGGCCAAGACGGCCTGTCGGGTCTCTGAGTGAGGATAGCCAACATAAGGCATGGTGATCTGTCACGACGGTGAAATGTCGACCGAACAGGTAAGGGCGGAACTTAGCAATGGACCAAACAAGGGCCAAGCATTCACGTTCTGTTATCGAGTAGTTTCGCTCTGGTGCAGAAAGAAGACGGCTAGCATACGCCATCACGCGATTGGTGTCCCGCTGTCGTTGGGACAAGATAGCGCCAATGCCATGGCCGCTTGCATCAGTGCGAACTTCTGTCTAGGCATGCGGATCAAAATGACCCAACACGGGTGGATTGGTAAGGCGACTTATAAGCGTTGAAAATGCTTCAGCCTGGTCGGGTCCCCAACGAAAAGTGGTGTCCTTTTTCAGAAGGTCTGTGAGAGGACGAGCGATTTCAGCAAAGTTCTGGATAAATCGCCGAAAATAGGAACACAGCCCTAGAAAACTGCGGACATCGGTAGGAGAACGCGGAAGGGGAAACTCCCCAACGGCACGAACTTTTTCAGGGTCAGGCTGGACGCCAGAAGCGTCAACCAAGTGACCAAGTACTCGTATTTGGCGGCGGCCGAAGTGTCATTTTGCAGAATTGAGTTGTAGGCCGGCACGTCGAAAAACATCAAGGATAGCTGAGAGTCGGTGAAGGTGGCTCTCAAACGTCGGTGAAAAAACTATGACGTCATCAAGGTAGCAGAGGCATGTGGTCCATTTAAATCCGCACAGAAGAGAGTCCATCATGCGCTCGAAGGTAGCAGGGGCATTACACAGTCCAAAAGGACATCACTTTAAATTGGTAGAGACCATCTGGGGTGACGAAGGCGGTCTTTTCGCGATCTCGTTCATCCACTGCGATTTGCCAGTAGCCGGAGCGCAAATCAATCGATGAAAAATAACTGGCACCGTGTAAGCAGTCCAGCACGTCAACAATACGCGGAAGCGGATACACGTCCTTTTTCGTAATCTTATTCAGGTGACGGTAATCGATACAAAATCTCCAGGTATTGTCCTTCTTTTTAACCAAATCGACAGGTGACACCCACGGACTGCAGGAAGGCTCGATAATATCTTTGGAGAGCATTTTGTCCACTTCCGTTTGGATCACCTGGCGTTCAGCCGCAGACACACGGTAGAGCCTCCGGTGTATAGGAGGAGCGTCACCAGTGAGGATGGGATGGGTGACGACACGGGTGCGACCTAGCGGGCGATTTCCAAAATCAAAGATGTCGTCATAGGACATCAGAATACGGCGAAGGGCGTCGGCGTAAGCAGGCCGTAGGTCAGTAGCTATCATGGGCGTAAACTTGTCGTTGCTTGCAGTAGGACGGTCGGAAGCTCGGAACACACCCATATATATATATATATATATATATATATATATATATATATATATGGGTGTGTGCGTGTGTGTGATTGTATCTATTAATAGTGATGATGGACGTTGGGCCGAAAAATCGTGGTTCCCAGCACGTTACTTAAAGATTAAATCACTGGGCGGACAGGCTGCTTAAAAAAATGAAACGCTTAACCATACACTTGGCCGCGCAACGCCTGAAACAGCGCAGCTAGGAGATCGCAACCAGCATTTTCCGGAAGTGCGTGAGAAGTTTTCATCTTATTATTCATGATGATGATAATTTCTTTTCGCGCGTCTCGGACATACGGTCGTCACTGTGGGCTGCATAGCGCAGCTTGCAACACCAACACTGCATTGCAATGCTGACACTGCGTTCCACCGCTTTCCAATGCCGACAACGCGTTCCAGCAGACCCACTACGCGTGAATGCGTCTCTCTCTCTCTCTCTCTCTCGGTCTCATGATGATGATGAGATGATGATGATCCTTTATCATGGCTCGCACCCACTGAGGGGGATAGGCCAAGAATCGGGCGATAGCGTTAAGGGCCCCGTGTTGCAGAAAATTCGGCGTCGGTGGCGGCTTAATTCACCGTTAGGCATCGGTGTCTGGCGGAAATAATCATGCCGAGCCACATCATCCCGAAGCACCCCGACCACACAGGCCCACCACGTGGCGCAAGGCGTTAGTGAAGAAAAATTTAATTTCTCAAAATAAAAAAATCACAGCATATCCACGAAGTGAATGATGATGAGTGGGCGAAGCACCGGGGGATCATTCGGGTAAACCACAGCTACGGACGAGAGATAGAGAGAGCGCGCGTCGGGAACGAGAGACTCAAGGTAGTTTTATCAGCTGTATAAACTTGGACATGCAGCAGCACCAGCAACGCGCAGAACTGTTGTCGACGCCGTCGGCGTTTTGCCCGCGTTCGCACCGAACGCGCGCAAAGTGGAACCGGAACCGGAAGTGGAACCGGAAATGGAAGCGGAACCTGAACGCCATCTAGTGAACACTTCATAGAACTACAGGTGGCTACATAATACTACTACTACTACTACTACTACTACAGAGGAGGGAACGACCCACACCCTAAGGAGCTTCGCCCCTAAAAGAATTGTCGCAGTTTCACCCAAAAGGCGGTCTCATTTTATGTATCTCTGCAAAAAATAGCGTCTCTTCCGCTTCACAACCACAATCTCTCTCTTTCTCCCAAGCATAGCGCGCAAAACCTCTTCTTCACCTCGCAGAGCATTGGCACGAGCGCCTGCGAACGCGCTAGCTGTGTACGAAGACGACGACGCTCGAACGCAATCATCGTAGCTAAGCACGCGGCCAGGGTCGGTCGATTCCTGCGTTCCTGCGTTCGATCGCCGTAACAGCATCTCCTACTTTGGGGGCTTGGGTCAAGTATCGTGTGGTATTTTCTTTGTTCACCTTGCTCTTTTACGTTACACTTTCTAGTTCCGTTTGAAGAATTCTTATGTGTTTTTGAGTTAGTCAGCCTTGCTTGATGTCTGTCTCATCACCTGGCCTCGGGGCTTCTCCGTGGTCAGCCTCGGTATCTCCCCAGGAGCTACCGCTTGAGTTGTTTCTCCGCAGTGGAACCCGCGACGTTCCCGTGGCCATGGTGCCTACTGACGGGGGTGTAATCAACATGAAGAACCCGAAGACGATTCAGGCGGAATTGCAGAAGGCGTGAACCCACTTCCGACAGATCACTGAGGTCCGCCAGTTCGGCGGGGGAGGTATATTCTGTTGCTCGCCAGACCACAACTGTGCCACGGAACTGCTAAATTGCTCAACGTTCGCTTCACATCCGTGCAGATGTTTCGTCCCACCGCATCTTGCATGCTCTAGAGGCATTGTACGAGGTGTAGACGTCAGTTTAACCCCGGAAGAGATTTTATAGATGTTTTCGGTGGCTAGTGTCATCTCCGTGTACCGGTGTAGCCGAGTGATTGACAATAAGAAGACTCCAACTGAGTCAGTCAGTGATAATCACATGTGCTGGGAAATACGTCCGACAGAAATCAAGCTTTGGCCCCTAATTTACATGGTTGAAGCTGTGGCTCCACGCATTGTACAATGCGCCATCTTTTGGCGATTCGGTCACAACGTGAGGGGCTGCAGATTTGCGCCACGTTGCCGTAATTGCGGTGACAACCACAATTCTAGTAATTGCTCGTCCGAAGGAGGGAAATGCTGTCTCTGTAGTGGTGGTCACCCCGCTAACTACTCGAATAGTCCTGTGAGAACACAGGAACTTCAAATTATAGAAGTAATCAAAAGGAGACGTTGCTCACGCCGTGATGCTGTTGCTGAGGTCCAGGGAAGATCTAAGGGATATGCAGGAGTGACAGCCCGTCAACAAATGGTTGCAGACTCAACCCTTTCCGATGCTATTCCGATAGCTGTCAAAAAAGCACTGTCAAAAGCTATGGAACGACTAACATCAAACCTGTCGGAGACTCTAGCTCATGTGATGACATCTCAAATTGTTCAGCTTTTCAGTTCTGTAGCGAGTTCTAACACTAGCTTACAGACTCCTACACATCCCCTTACATCAAACGCTGGGAAGATAATAGATCCCTCGCCAATCATTGCGGAAAACGCTGAAAATACAGGGCAATCAACTTCAACTCCGCAAACCGACAACGGATGCTTCTCTGGATCAGTATCGGAGAACAACCAGGATGCAGGAATGGGCCCTCCGACGCTTAAACGCACAAAATCACTGAATTATAATTTATCCACCTCTGTCCCGCACTCAAAAACCCAAAAAGTTGTTAAGGATAGTCTTTCCAAGACAGATGCTGATCCTAATTCTTCAAGTTCTATCTCTCAATCAAAACCCACTAAACACGGTAAAGACAGTCTTTCGAAGAGAGATTTTTTTAAAAGACAGTACTTTATAGCAATTGATTTCTAAAGTAGGCATTCATTTATCATATGTGTTTTAAAGGTATTACAGTGGAACTGCCGTTCCATTATTTCTGCAGCAATAGATTTAATATATTTTTGTTCAAAATGTTCTCCTAACATTATTCTTTTGCAGGAGACTTGGCTCTCGAATGGCCAAGATTTGCACATAAGAAACTATCGTTTATTTAGGTTGGACCATCCATCGAGAGGCGGAGGACTTGCTTTCTTGATAACAACTAAAATATGCCACAAGGCAAACATATCATATCAGTATATGTCTACGGAGTGCGAGATATTAGCATTAGATGTAACTATTCCTGGTTGTTCCCTGTTTTCTTTAGTTAATGTATATTTTCCCGCAGGTGTTCAAGACGATAGATATCTTGATACCGTTGTAAAATCTTGCAGGAAAGAAATTGTGATAGCGGGAGACTTTAATTCCAATCATGTGGCTTGGGTTTTTAGAACAGACTCATGTGGAAAGGGATTGTTGGATTGGGCTAATAATCTAAATTTTTTTTTGCTTAGGTACGAAAGCAGTTACGTTTATTCAAGGCTTTATAAATCAGCATTGGATCTGACATTTGCCAGTTCGGGGATGTCCGTCACTTCCTGGTCTACAGTCGACTCTGCCTCAAACAGTGACCATCTACCAATTCTGTTTGATTTTGTGTGCCCTCTTACTTCTTTAGAGTCTCCATCGCGCATTTTTTTCAATTACCAGAAATTTCAGAGTATCTTAAAAGCGACCGTCAACTTCCAGATAACGGTGCCGGATGACATCAAAGCCATGAGCCTTTACGCTGTATTAAAGAGTTCCTATAAAAGGTCTCAGTCTAATGTTACCAAAGATAAAAGTACTGACTCTCCTTGGTGGAATTCGGAGTGCACGCAGGATTATAGACGACGAGAAGCCGCTTGGAAAAAACTACTTCACAATCATTCTCCGAATAACTGGAGTGATTATAAGTTGGCAGCTGCCACATTCAAGAAAACAGTATCACATGCCAAAAATGAATATGATGAAAAACATCATGCATTCCTCTCTAAGCCTAACTACAAAAAAGCTCTGTTGAGATTCCTTCGGTATAGAAAGTTCATACGAACACCAGCGAATATTGCGTCGGTAATTCTTTCACCACGCGAGATACCTGCTTCATTAGAATTCATAGGAAAGGGATTAGCTCAACGCTTAACATCACGTTTGCCGAATCGACAATTAAGACTTCCCATCGCGGATGACTTTGTGGAAGTCACAGTGCCAGAGCTTTCCAATATCGTTTGATCTTTGCCTGCCTCAGCCCCAAGTCCTGATTGCATTTCCAATGCCATGCTAAAAATTTTGTTCGCAATGTCTCCTGAGGAACTTCTGAACACAGTAAATTATTCTCTAAAAAATGCTTGGATTCCTCAAGAATGCAGGACAGCCAAAATAATTCCGCTACTTAAAAAACAAGGAGCTGGCTACAATGTTGACAATATTCGGCCTATCTCTCTTGCATCAAATATGACAAAACTTATTGAAAGAGTTCTATATGATCGCATGATGGATCATATATCTAAAAATTCGTTACTGAGCCCAAGTCAAATCGGTTTCCGACCTGGTCTCTCCATTTGGTGTGCGCATGTAGACTTGGAAAGCCGTATCCAACTTGCTCGGAATAGAAAATAATTGAGTGCTTTATTGCCTCTTGACGTGGCGAAAGCTTATGACAGAGTCGAGTACCCGCTACTACTGGACAGATTACGGTCCTACAATTTTCCGAAATATATAACGACATGGATTTTTGCATTTCTAAGAAACAGAAAATTTTACTGTTTTCAAAACGGCTTTTCTTCAACAAAGTTCGATCAGGCAAGAGGGGTGCCCCAGGGGGCTGTTCTGTCTCCTGTACTATTTAACCTTTTGATGAGTTCAATTCCACTGCGCCGGGAAGTTCATCTCTATGTCAATGCAGACGACATCGCATTTTTCCCGACAGCAAGAGACAAAAATTATTAACATGTCCTTGCAAACGTACCTATGCATCCTAGAGAAGTGGCTTCACACCCTTCAGCTGTCACTAAACGTAAACAAAACTGCAGTCCTTGTCTTTCTGCTTTCCGGGCCGATACATTTATCATTAGTATATGATCAGAGAACCATCCCACAGGTAGAGTCGCTTAAGTACCTGGGTATCACATATGATGAAAAGCTTAACTGGCGTTCTCACATAGAAAATATTGCAATGAAAGGGACACGAGCTGTGGGTTTATTACGTAGAATCAGTAACCGGCGTTCTGGTATGCGAAGCGATACATTAATTATGATCTACCGTATGTATGTAAGACCGATTCTAGGATTTGGCTATGTTTCGTTTTCCGGAAGTGCAAGATATAAAATAAGACCACTTCTTCTTTTAGAAAGAGAAGCTCTTCGATTACGTTTAGGTCTGCCTGAATTCGTTGGTAATAACGTGTTATTCCAAGAAGCACGATTACCTTCTCTTCAAACGAGATTGCGCATGTTTACGGTTCAAACCCACTTAAGGACTTATGAATCTCCTCTTAGACGTACAGAATATATATTTATTAGTGAACCAAATTTATTTTTTGACAACACGTGGCCACGGTTACATACCCCACAGGTTGTATTTGTGCAGGCACAATTAGCACCTTTAAATGTTCGCATCAGGGAAATCATTCCGTTTGATAGGTCCACATTGTCCCTTAAAATAGAATTTGCGGACATTTTCCCCAATAACGCAAAACTGCTGCCACCAACATATTTGAATGCCCTTTTGCAAGACTATTTGGCCCATTTCCCAATAAATGTTATTGCGACTGATGATTCCTTGTGTTAAGAGAAGGCAGGCGTGGGAATTTACTCACCATCCCTAGATTGGTCTGTTTCACTTCGCCTGCCAGATTACACATCAATTTTTCAGGCCGCACTTCTGGCAATAGTTCTTGCATTGCGAAAGTTACCGCTAAATGTCACAAAAGTTGTTATCGTCACAGATTCCCTTTGTGTATGCAGCGCGCTTGACGCGTCTACAAATTCGACAGCTTTGAACACGTTTTACACATTAGCTCCACCCCATTTATGGTTAGTTCATTTAGTATGGGTACCAGGCCACCGAGACATCGAACTTAATGAAATAGCTGATTCTTTAGCACGAGCTTCTTTAAAAGGTCCGGCGATATCTGTGCTGCCGGCAACTGCGCATATCACTGCAGCCAGATGTAGGCAGTTTTCTTTGACCGAAGACAAGAAAAGCCACGCGTTAGCAAAATCTACAGATTTTATACATCTAAATTATTCTTGGAACCGACAGTCCTAACCGGCAATTCGAAGTAACATTTACAAGGCTGCGTTGCCGTATTCCACAACTAAATTTTTACTTGCACAGATGTGGTCTGGCGGCATCCCCATTATGCTACCTCTGCAATGAACCAGAATCCATCAATCACTTTTTATTATCGTGTTGGCGCTTTTCTAATCATCGACAACGATGTTTTGAAATCCCACTTCGAAATCTAGGACTGCCTTTAAGCAGTTCTGTTATACTCTCACTTGGAGCCACGGTGTTAGGATATAGCCACGGGAATGTTTAGCGAGCAATTTATAATTTTCTTTGTGACACAAAAAGATTGCCTAATTAATATTGTCACAGTGCGTAAGGTGGAAAGAAGAAGACATGGTTGGTGCCCTGGGAGACGACAAAGAAGATTCTGGGTTTTCGCTTCTCTGCGTAGCCATTAAAACCCGTCTGCAAAACCAGTACGTTTCTTCCTTCCCGTAACATTATTGGTGGACGTGCGGGGTACTCACTTGCGCAAGACGGAGCTCCGCAGCGGACGTAACCTGGCTGCCATGTCATCCGAAGGGGAGTCTTCAACCGCGGCCCCGTCGACGCCACCGACGGTCATCCTAACCCAGCCCCGCGACCCTGGCATGTTTTCTGGGATTGACAACGTTGACGTCGATGACTGGTTGGCAAATTACGAACGGGTCTGCGCCAGCAACAGGTGGGATAACACGCTTATGCTGGCCAACGTAATATACTACCTCAAAAAAACGGCACGAGTCTGGTTCGAGACACATGAAGAAGAGATTACCAGTTGGGAGCAATGCAAACAGAAGCTTCGTGATTTGTTCGGCAAGCCCATCGGCCGCCAACGTGCTGCTCAGAAGGACCTTGGGACCCGTGCACAGACGTCCACTGAATCTTACGTGGCGTACATCCAGGACGTTTTGGCTCTTTACCGCAAGGTGGATAAGAACATGACAGAGGCAGACAAGGTCAGTCACGTTTTAAAAGGCATAGCGGACGACGCGTTTAACCTTCTCGTGTATAAGAACATCAACACAGTCAATGACATCATTAACGAATGTCGCCGCTTTGAAGAAGCGAAAAGTCGCCGCATAGTTCAGCAGTTCACGCGCCTACCCAACACCGCTGCTTCATCGACGTGTGAAGACCTTTGTCTTCCGCGTGAGCCCACTCCCTCCGAGAACGTCGTACGTATAGTCCGGCGAGAAATTGAAGCAGCGTCTCCTGCCACACAAGTGACGCAGTGCTTTGACGATTCCCGGCCGCTCGTGTCCCTCATACAATCGGTCGTTCGCCAAGAACTTTCCAATGTGGGTCTGCAATCCATCTGCTCCGCCAACCGTCCTGACTTCGCTTCGTCTGCTGCCTCTGCCCCTGTTTACCGGAACCAGAGCGGTCCTTACCCGAGCTATCGCAACCCGGCCGAATGGCGCACACATGATGACCGACCCATCTGCTTCTATTGTGGACGTGTGGGCCACATCTTTCGCCATTGCCGAAGTTCCTGGCCGGCCCTCTCTCGACCAAGCTTTCCCGCCTACCGCCGCTCCCCACTGAATCCTCGCCCGCCTGCGCCCCCCACCGAGTTCGAAGATGCACCTGACAACGCCCGAGTCACTGCGACTAACCGCTCATCATCACCGCACAGTAGCCGCTCCCGTTCACCCATGCTGCGTCGTTCCCCGTCCCCTGCTTACCGTCGCCGCTCTCCGACGGGAAACTGACTGGGGCAGCTCCGGGAGGTGACGCTGCTCTAGCACCCCGGCCTGAAATTCCTCTGTTGACCCTGCCTACTGATCGGAACCTTTTGGACGTGGCTGTGGATGGTTTGCCTGTTACAGCGCTCATCGACACTGGAGCGCAAGTTTCCATCATGAGTGCTGACCTTCGGACGCGCCTGAAGAAAGTCCTTACTCCTGCTCCGACTCGACTGCTACAGGTCGCCGACGGTGGAACTCCGGCTGTGCTCGGAATGTGTGCTGCACGTGTCAGTGTCGCCGGACGCCACACGTCCGTTTTGTTTAGTGTGCTCGAACGCTGCCCCCACGATGTGATCCTCGGCCTCGACTTTTTGACCACCCATTCTGCTCTGATTGACTGTTCAGCCGGTGTTGTCCAACTTGACCTACCCCTTTCCATTGACCTTCCTGCTCAAGCACCAACTCAGCTTTGTTCTGCGGATTTTATTCGTCTTCTTCCCCAAGCAGCAACCTGCATCACCGTTTTCGCCTCTCCACCTGTTCCAGACGGAGACTATGTCCTCACTCCCGCGACTTCAGTCCTTCTTTCCCACAATGTCTCCTTCCCACACACCGTCATTTCTGTAGCGGCCAATCAGACCTGTCTTCCCATCCTCAATTTCGGCCAGTGCCCTCAGGTACTTCCTCGAGGGATGTCACTTGCCACGTTGTCACCGTCCCGCGAGTGCTATATTTCAGCACTATCTCTTGCTACATCATCGACCAGTGCTCGTTCTGCGCCTTCTGCATCTGCCCCGGCCGACGACATTGCCAAGATGATTGCGCCGGACCTCGACCCCCAATCCGCCGCAGAGCTCCATGACCTCCTCGAGTCCTTCGCCGACATTTTCGACCTGAACGATCGCTCTTTGGGTCAAACTACGGTTGTGAAGCATCGTATAAATACCGGCGATGCGGCACCTGTTCGCCGACGCCCATACCGGGTGTCGCCCTCTGAGCGACAAGTTATCCAGAGCGAAGTTGACAAAATGCTTGCCAAAGGGATTATTGAACACTCTTCCAGTCCGTGGGCTTCCCCTGTTGTGCTCGTCAAAAAGAAGGACAACAGCTGGCGATTCTGCGTGGACTATCGTCATCTAAACCAGATCACCAAGAAAGATGTATACCCGCTTCCACGGATCGACGATGCTCTGGACTGTCTTCACGGTGCCACTTATTTTTCATCAATAGACCTTCGCTCCGGATATTGGCAAATTCCCGTGGATGAAATGGACCGTGAGAAAACCGCATTCGTTACACCTGACGGCCTCTATCAGTTTAGGGTAATGCCTTTCGGCTTGTGCAATGCCCCGGCGACCTTTGAACGTATGATGGACATGCTCTTGCGTGGATTGAAATGGTCCATCTGCTTGTGTTACTTGGATGACGTCATCGTATTCTCTCCAACTTTTGCGGCCCATCTTGAACGACTTTCATCTGTGCTTTCCGTTTTTCGCGCCGCTGGCCTGCAGCTCAACTCGTCCAAGTGCCACTTCGGTCACCGCCAAATAACCATGCTCGGACATCTCGTCGATTCGTCAGGCATTCGCCCCGATCCCGCTAAAGTTCGTGCAGTGCAGAATTTCCCTGTACCGACCTCTGCCAAAGATGTTCGCAGCTTTATTGGTCTTTGTTCTTACTTCCGTCGGTTTGTGCAAAATTTCGCGCATGTTGCTCGTCCCCTGACTGACCTCCTCAAGAAAGATGTTCCTTTCTGCTGGGGCTCTGAACAAGCGACTTCTTTCTCGCGCCTCATCACGCTACTCACCACACCACCTGTTCTCGCCCATTTTGACGCTTCTGCTCCGACAGAAATTCGCACTGACGCCAGTGGATACGGCATCGGCGCAATTTTAGCCCAACGCCAACGTGGGCACAACCGCGTTATCGCCTACGCCAGCCGCCTCCTCTCCCCGTCTGAGCGCAATTATTCGATTACTGAGCGGGAATGTCTCGCCCTCGTTTGGGCTGTGGGCAAGTTCCGACCTTACATATATGGTCGACCATTTACGGTTATAACCGATCACCACGCCCTTTGTTGGCTTTCTTCCCTCAAGGATCCCACCGGACGCCTCGGTCGCTGGGCCCTACGCCTTCAGGAATACACATACACTGTAGTCTACAAGTCGGGTCGTTTACATCAGGACGCCGACTGCCTGTCTCGTCACCCCGTCGATGCACCGAACGATTTAGTGGATGCCGCACCGATCTGCGTCCTCTCGCTTTCCGCCTTGAAAGACATAGGGGCTGAACAGCGACGCGATGAATCGTTACGGCAGCTTATCGAACGCCTGCTCTCTGACCCGTCTGACCCATCCCTTCACATGTTCGTCCTACAAAATGACACCCTGTATCACCGCAACATGCACCCAGACGGGCCCGAGCTGCTAATCGTCATTCCGTCTCATCTTCAGCAGACTGTACTCCAGCAACTGCACGACGTTCCCACTGCTGGACACCTTGGCGTCTCTCGGACCTATGACCGAATTCGGCGACGATTTTTCTGGCCCCGTCTCACCCGCTCCGTCCGTCGCTATGTCGCCGCGTGTGAGTCGTGTCAACGCCGAAAACGACCTGCTGTACATCCCGCTGGTCTGCTGCAGCCTCTGGATATACCGACCGACCCTTTTTTTCGCGTTGGCGTTGATCTTCTCGGACCATTCCCTATATCAAACGACGGAAATAAGTGGATTGCCGTCGCTACGGACTATACCACCCGCTATGCCATTACAAGAGCCCTTCCCACCAGTTGCGCTACAGACGTCGCTGACTTCTTGCTTCACGACGTTATCTTACACCACGGCGCACCTCGTCAACTTCTCACCGATCGCGGGCGATACTTTCTTGCCAAAGTCATCGACGACTTACTTCGATCCTGTGCTACTAAACACGAGCTTACTACAGCCTACCATCCTCAAACTAACGGTCTTACTGAACGCCTGAACCGGACAATAACTGACATGCTCGCGATGTATGTTTCCTCCGATCATCGCGACTGGGACACTGCTTTGCCATTTGTCACGTTTGCGTACAATTCCTCGCGCCACGACACAGCTGGTTATTCGCCCTTTTACCTTCTATATGGCCGTGAACCGACCTTGCCTTTCGAGACTCTTCTTTCGACCACACTCGACTCGCCGATGGAGTACGCTCGTGATGTTATAACCGCAGCGACCCAGGCACGCCAGATTGCCCGTCTTCGTCTCTCTGCTTCCCAAACACGTCAGAAGTGCCGTTACGATCAGTGCCACCGCGATGTCGAATACGAACCAGGTGATCTTGTGCTAGTTTGGTCTCCATCTCGACGTGTCGGCCTTTCGGAGAAACTCCTTTCGCGATACTACGGCCCTTATCGCATCCTCCGCCAGGTGACGCCTGTCACATATGAAGTGTCTCCTCTGGATGCTACCGTGCCTTCACCTCTATCTGACGTCGTCCACGTCAGCCGCCTCAAACCGTTCCTTTCTGGAACCAGTGAGTCGCACCAGTAAGGTGCTTCTTCTGACGGGGGTAATGTCACTGTGCGTAAGGTGGAAAGAAGAAGACATGGTTGGTGCCCTGGGAGACGACAAAGAAGATTCTGGGTTTTCGCTTCTCTGCGTAGCCATTAAAACCCGTCTGCAAAACCAGTACGTTTCTTCCTTCCCGTAACATTATTTTCCCATCTTTCCATGATTGATTTATTTAGCCTTCAATAAATTATAGATTGAGCAAATTCAAAAAGTAATGTCACAAAATTACAATTATATTAGTATTAATTTTATTATTCAAAATTTACGTCTATCCTTTACTGTCTTTATTATTAAATTCATATTACTACTCCTATCTATAGGAAAGGCTTACTAACTTAGTATAGGCTCCTTAATTCTTTTATTATCGATTCGTTTCCCATATTCAATTATTGATTTAGTTTTCTTTAATTTTTACACTTATTTATTTCCTAACTAATTTATTTTAAATTTCGATCATAATACCACCCGGTGCATGGCCTATCCTCCACAGTGGGTTGTGCCATTGATTGAGGCATCATCATCATCATCATCATCATATGGTCTGCATAAATTCATGTCCTGCAAGCGTGGCTGTATAGCCTATGACGGTACCCTATTTGATCTAGATAGGGAGAGTGTTAACTCATTATTAAGAATTACTGAGAAGTTTTGTGAGAAAAGCGGCAGTTAAATTAATAAGCTAAAGAGTCTTCGTCTCCAGCATCGCCATTGGAATGCGACGCCCGGAGTTTTTCAAAATATGCAGTGGCTCGCAACACCTAGCACTTATCTAGGGGTTCCTTTGGATAGGTATCGTGAGAACGAATCACTCTGGCTCGCAAAAATGGATGAAATGCGTGCGATGACTGAAGCATGGGGCGGTCGTGAATTGTCGATTTTTGCACGTGCCACTATTTGTAACGTTTTTCTCGCTGCGAAAATTGTGTATCTTCTGCAGGCACTGTATTGCACACGCAAGCATATTAAAAAATTTCACCGCATCTTTACCACGTTTATCCGGTGCTCTACGTGGGAGCGAACATCAAGGACAAATGTGTTTCGTAGAGTAAAGAAAGGTGGTCTATCGTTGTGTCACTTGTTTCTTCAGCAAGTTGTATCGCGTTTCATATTGATAAGAGACGAAAGAGACCCGTTTCTGTGTTTTTTTTTTCAAACCATGTTAACAGTCGTTTTGCCAGATTTTTTTTGTATCTTCAGCCATTGGCCCTCGTTACACAATGTCACGGTTCTTGCGCGAAGTTGTTACGTACTATCGGTTCCTCAGGGCAAGATTTTCACTTGAGTACCCCTTCGATGTAAAAAGAAAGCGTCTTATGAAGGATCTTGTGGAGAGTGTGTTCCCTGTACCATTGCATCGGTTAATGTTTCAAGACGGGCGTGGACAAGACGTGCTCAAGAGAGGTTAAAATATGCAGATACCAGCCAAGGTAAAACTTTTTTTCTTCAAGCTTCACACGCGAACCTTGCCTGTTAAAACGTGGTTAGAAGAAAGAGACATTTATGTGCCATGGGGTAGCAGATTCTTTCTGTGCAAGAAAGCTGAGAACATGTTTTTATTGTCTGTAATAATACCGCGGCTTCACTTACTGCGTGTTTCACGTCGTTTCTGTTCGTTGTTGCTCAGAGTGGCCGGCCAAGGTCGGCCGCGAACACGAAGGTGCAGCGGCGCCGCTGTGTCTAGACAGAACGGCGTCTACTCCTGTCGTTTGCAGTCTCCGGCATTTCCTAGGCGAGTGCACGTTTGCAGTCGCCATCCGATGCTACTGGCGCAGGCGCCTGAACGGCCTCTCATGCAAGAGCGGCCTCACCGAGTCTGGTGAAATGAGTGTGGACAAGACTAAAAACTAAGGAAGCTATCAAAACTGGTGAGAACTAGTGCTTCGAAATAAAAGGCGTAGGAGATTTTGTGTTCATGTAATTTCCTACGCTCAATTGCACCATCGTGGTGCATTTATTTAATTGAACACTGCAAACTTGAAAAAGTATTCACTTTCTAGCATAGCGTAATTGCATTGGCAAGCTAATTGCGATAAAATTGTTTGGTTAGTTTTATTTCGCACACTTTTCTTCTGTTCTTAGGGAGCTGAACTTGTTCTTCCTCAAATTATGCAAGCAAATTTTGTTCTATGGTTAAGAATAATTAGTTTAACACTTTACACTGCTACTTGTCTCGCTTATGAAAAAAAGGTGTGAAATTACGTGATAAAACATGTGGGGACCACGCAACAGTGAAATTTAGTTAAAGCCAGGTGATCGTAAATTAACTGCGTCCATAAGCCCAATGCTACCCCCAAGGACGTGAAAACCAAGTGTTTTTTTTACGCTGTACACTCGCCAGTAAGAATTTTCACACTTCCAGAAAAACAAACGCGCGTCACTCGCGATCGGCACTCTGTGTCAGCCTTGTCGAGGTTACCCGCGCCGATTATAAATGTTTAAGCTCCATAGAGCCTGGTGCACTTATTTTTGAGAGCAACGCCGGCAGACACCTCTACAAGCTACTAAAAACATAAGCGTTGTTTTAAAGCCAGAAAAATTGCGATAATGACCGACCTTTCACAGCACAGCGAAATCTTGCGATGCGCATCATTGAGCCCATAAAACCACTTTCGCCCCATGGCGACTGCTGTAGAGACTCGAGAGGTGCGGCGACGGGCTTGCGGCGCTCGTTTGGCCACCTCTCCTATGGGGCTGAAGCGTTGCAGTTTTGAAAGTACTGTGGCGCATCCTGGTGGCGTGCAACGAAGTTGACTGGGTAGGTTAAAATGTACAGCATCCCTTGAGTTACAGAGGTCTCCCTCGCTTTGTGAGTTCTATTGAATTCTGTGAGTAGTTTTCAGACTCGAAAAGTGCTTGGAACGTACGCACGACCTTGTGCGCTGCCGCCTGCATCGTCGCATATGGAAAGACAGCGCTCTCTGTTTCGACAAACGGCGTCGAAAGCAGGGGAACCTGACGATCGTGCTGAGCAGCGCGCGGTCCCGAAGCGCGGTAGCCGCTGTTATTGTTGCTTGGTAAATTGTCATGGACATGAGGGTCGTAATGCTGATGTGTGGTTCTAACGGTTCCCCGGAAAGCCGTACGAAGTGGATCGACGGGCGCGCTGGATACGTACTGTTCGACGCGTGAAGAACGCAAGAGAAACGCTCTCTGCGACGTATATATGTAGGGTACTTACAACCTATACATGTAGGGTAAGCAACGCGGCTCGTTCACCTGCTAAGCGCCCCCAATGAATTAATTAGGTTAACCAGGCATGGTTAACAAAGGGCTCCGTCAAGGCGAGCGAATACCAACCCAAAGTAGTTGCCGAGCACGCAGCCAACACGGGGCAGATTGCACAACCACGGCTGTCAGCATGCGAATTTGCGAACTGCCACCGCGCACATACGCACAATTTCAAGAATTCTGTGGAGACAAACGTTGAAAATTACGCGTAACTGCCGTGGATGCTGCAAAAGTGCTTGCGCGATTGACTGTGCTGTCGAAAAGGCAGCAGCCAGCAGTCGTCGGTGAAGCTTTCATGATTCCGTTTCGTCGTTTAGAGCAGATCATTTCGGGTTTCTTAAGAGCAACCTCTTCGTCCATTCATTGCCACTAATCGCGCGAACATGCCTCTTAGAACTTTCCTGTATTTTAATGTCGTATAACATTCGCTGAACTTGCGAGTGGCAGCGCGCCGAAGTAGTCCCTGCGATATCCTGCACGTCGTAAACGTACAGGGCGTTGATGAGCATCCTGCCTTTTCGAAGAGTGCTACGCCTGAAGAATTCTTACACACCTGAAATTCGCCGAAATCCAAACCACAGCAAACGCGAAAGATGCGGCTACATTGCGCTTCTGAGGTTTCAGCAGCGTACGGCCACCTTTCCCCCTACTCGAAGCCAATGAACTCGCCGTAGGGGGCGCTGTTTTGCGGCACTTTTGCAGCGCCGCCAGGGCAGCGAGTCTTTCCGATTTTGCCACCGTGGCCCCCTACTCTGATAACGTTTCACTCTTAAAAGAAGCTTTCACCCTGTGGGACTTATCTTGTCCCAAAACAATATTAATATGCCTTGCTTGCGTTTCCTTTCACGAAACCTCTGCGCACGCTACTTTCCTGTCGAGAATCCAATGTCACGTTGATAACGCACACGCCGTTCGTTACCTGGAAGTACCGGGCGCGCAGCGTTAAAGAAAGGAAGCTAAGCAAGGCAGATGACGACTATTGTTGGGGGGCAAGATAAGCCCCATGAACCTTGTATTGGCTTGCAAGTTTCGGTCACGTTGTCGTGGTCACAAAAAAAAAATATCCGCTGCTCCCACAGTAGAGCAGCTGTTCCAGCTGCGCCGGCACCAAGTCACGTGACGTGCGCGGCCAATCAGGGTCGTTTAGTGGGTCACGGGGAGGGAAAGAGAAGGAAAGCGACTTGGCGTGCGCTCCATCGAACCAAGTGCAACCAAATTAGGAAAGCCCACTAAGCTGCAACAAAGTCACTCCCTCACCAGTGAAGGACTTGGCCTCCCTGGTGCCGTATTGAGCCACTACTTCCCTCACGACTCCTGCAATTAACCCATGGCCCTCAGTCCCCAGCAGCTGCGTAGCACCTGACCAATGCGGCAGTCAGACGTGCGACGCGACAGAGGGTGCTATAAATCTCTGGGTCCGGACAGGCCGCCACTAGAAATGGAACCTGGCAACGTTCAACACGCGCACCCTTTCGAGTGAGGCTAGCTTAGCAGGGATATTTCATTTCATTTTATTACCTTAAAAGCCCCGTAAGGCATTACATAAGGGGTGGGCGTACATATATGTATTATACATCAGTTTAAGGACAACAGAGCACAAGTTTTAAATACAACACACGTGAAAATTAGGTACATAATTTCATCTAGTACACAGATAGATAGCATATATCCCGTACATTTTTTCATTCTGAAAAATGGTCTGTTAGTTTTTGCATGAATGTAGGTGCACAGGTTATGCGGCAATTTGGTGGGGCAGGTTGTTCCAATCTATTGCTGCTCGAAAACAGACTGAGCCTGAAAAAGTGGTAGTGTCAGTGCGAGGGTGGCCAACTTGGTACGCTTGCGGAATTGAGGAATTATCAGGCATTGCCTGGGATATTATTGGCCTTAGTGAGGTTAGAAGTGGTGAGGCTTATACAGTGCTGATTAACGGCCACGCCATCTGCTACAGAGGTCTTCCAGATAATAGAGAATTCGGGGTAAACCTTCTAGTTCATAAGGACATAGCGGGCAACATTAACGAATTATACAGCACTAATGGGAGGGTAGCAGTCGTCGTAATAATCCTGAATAGGAGGTATAAAATGAAGGTAGTACAAGCCAACACCCCAACCGCCAGTCACTGTACGACTAGAGCACTGGACACAGGGACGACGCTAATAGCATCATCGTGAGTGCAAGAATAACAACAAAGTTAATTGAGCCACAGCTTATAAAGGCACGAGCGAGCGCGCTGTACATACTGCGCATCACTGATGAGCATCCGCGCCGAGTTTATCAGTACGCGTGTCCGATACAACCTCTCTCGTGGAACAAACAAAATAAACACTTAATAACAACAAACATGCACCACCGCTTATGGCACTTGATTAAAGTGTTCGGCATAGCGCAGTCTCTGAGGGGGCCGGATGTTACGTGTCGACCTTCTCGGAGCTGGCGGCGATGCTTGCGCGGGTGCTTTTGATGGTGCGGTAGGACACGGTGAACGGGAGTTGACACTCGTGGGACAATCGTCGTCATCATTGTCACTGCTACACCGTTCCTTCGTCCCGAGTAGATGTCGGCGGTTTCGCCGCAGCATGCGATAATCATGTGATTTTACTAGGTAGGATCGCGGAGCTGCCTCGGCTAGCACCTTCGCTTTTTGTGACCAACCCGCAGCATCCTGAAGCCGGACCATTGAGCCCCTATGTAGTACACCCAAAAGGCTTCCTGCTTTGTTTTGGTGGTGCTTAGTCACATTCGTCCGGGACAACCTGCGAAAGTCAGGAAAGTTAGAACGAAGTCGCCTTCTTTGCAGAAGTTCACCCGGAGAATGCCTGTCTTCTAGGGGTGCTGATCGATAGGCTAGAAGGCCCAGCCAGAAGTCATCCCCCGCCTCTAGGGTCTTTTTTAGGATTCGCTTTAAAATCTGCAATCCCTTTTCCGCCAAGCCGTTCGATTCTGGATAACAGGGGCTCGAGGTGACATGGTTTGAGTCATATCTGTTGGCGAAGCTGGCAAATTCATGGCTCGAAAACTGGGGTCCATTATCCGTACAGACTTCTACTGGTACCCCGTACCTGGCAAACATGGCGCTAAGAGCTGTGACCGTGGTTGCTGCGGTTGTGCCTTCCAGTTTTCCTACCTCGGGGAAATTTGAAAAGGCGTCGTAGGCAACCACGTACGACGTTCCAGCATAAGAAAAGATATCAACTCCTACCCTATACCAGGCACATTTGGGTACTTCTCGCATTAGTAGAGGTTCCTGTGGCTGCCGATACGCGTATTTTCTGCACGTTGCGCAGCTTTCTACTAGCGCCGCGATGTCGCCGTTCAAACCTGGCCAAATTATGAGTGCCCGAGCCCTCTCTTTACACTTCTGCAGCCCATGGTGGCCTGCATGAACTCACGATGATGCTGTTAGCGTCGTCCCTGCCGTTTGCTAACTTCTCTTACTACAGCTGACGCACAGCAACTTGCAAAGTGTTTAGGCTTGTGACACAACCGACATTTCTTTGCAAAGGCTGGGCATTGTTTGGGTTTGTGCCAGCGGTTGCACCTGCGACAGCGACGTTCTTTCGCTTGTTTTCCTCCTTTTGAGGGGGACAGGCGCCTTGAGACCACATCGACACTGTCTTCACCTTTACACCATACTTGGTTTCGCTGTGCTATCGTCTCCGCTGCCCTGCACATTTCCTCTGCTTTTTGCAACGTCATCTACTTGTCCCGCAGCATTTTCTCGCGTAGCCTAGGATTGTGTGTGCCAAATAGGATTTGGTCCCTTATCATCGATTCTTGCAACGTGCCAAAGTTACACTGTGCTGCTTGCTTTTTCAAGCCACGAATGAATTTTTCAAAAGGTTCCCCTTCAGCTTGCTTTCTTGTACGGAACACATATCTCTCTTGCACTTCATTGCTAACTTCAGTGCAACAGTTTTCAAATTTTCTCCCCACGGTGCTCTAGTCGTTCTTGTCCTCGTTCGGCTCGAACTGGAAGTTTTTGAAGGCGTCCAACGCGTCGTCACCAGCAATGCTCAGCAGTAGCGTTGCCTTTGATGCTTCCGTTTTCAGCTGGTTCGCTGCCGCCGTTGCCTGCAGAAATAACTCAAACTTCTGCTTAAATCGCTTCCAGTTTTCCGTAACATTACCCGTCAGCCGTAATGGCTCCGGAGTCTTCAGGCGATTCATGACGTACTAGACGCGGGAACAATTTCCTGCGGCGTCAAAGGGCGACTTCTGACACCATGTACGACTAGACCACCGGACACAGGGACGGCGCTAACAGCATCGTCGAGTAGCGGTTCCTGTGGCTGCCGGTACACGTATTTTCTGCACGTTGCGCAGCTTGCTACTAGCGCCGCGATGTCGCCGTTCAAACCTGGCCAAACTATGAGTGCTCGAGCCCTCTCTTTACACTTCTGCAGCCCAAGGTGGCCAGCATGCACTCACGATGAGGCTGTTAGCGTCGTCCCTATGTCCGGTGTGCTAGTCGTGCAGTCACGATGATGAAGAAATGGAACGGTTGTATGAATAAGTTAAATTAGCGAGGAGAAAGGTGGAAACTCAGTATAGTCTAGTCACGGGAGACTTCATTGCGAAAGTGGTGGGAAAACAGGCTGGTGAGCAAGCACTTGAAAACTACGGCATCGATTCTAGCAAAACTAGGGGCGAGATGAGGGTAGAATTCATGGAAAGGAATAAGCTCCGAACAATGAATACCCTCTTCAGGAAGCGCAGCAACAGATATCATGCTTGAAAAACATGCGTCCTTTATACGCAATGCCTAACGAATTCAAGTGTACGAGATAGCTGGAAGAACGCCAACATTATACTAATCCATAAGAAAGGAGACGTTAAAGAATTGAAGAATAATAGACCCATTAGCTTACTTTCAGTATTGTAAAAATGTTCACCAAGATAATTTGCAACAGAATCAGGGCAACGCTTGACTTCAGTCAACCAAGAGAACAGGCTGGCTTCAGGAAGGGATATTCTATGATGGATCATGTCCGTGTCATCAATAAGGTAATCAAGAAATCTGCGGAGTACAATCAACCTCTCTGTCTTTCGTAGATTATAAGATGCATTTGATTCAGTAGAGATAGCAGCAGTCATAGAGTCATTAAGTAATCAAGGAGTGCAGGAGGCATACGTGAATATCTTGGCAAATATCTACAAAGATTCTACAGCTACCTTGGTTCTCCACAAGAAAAGTAGGAAGGTACCTATCAACAAATTCGTCAGGCATGGAGACACAATCTCTCCAATACTATTCACTGCATGCTTAAAAGTATTCAAGTTCTTGCACTGGAAAGGCTTAAGAGTGAGTATCAACGGTGAATATCTCAGCAACCTTCGGTTTGCAGATGGCATTATGATACTCAGCAACAATGGGGACGAATTTCAACAAATTATCGAGGACCTTAACCAAAAAAGTGTAAGAGTGGGCTTGAAGATTAATATGCAGGAGACAAAGACAATGTTCAATAGTCTGGCAAGGGAACAAGAATTCAGGATCGCCAGTCACTCTCTAGAGTCTGTAAACGAATGCGTTATCTAGGTCAATTACTCACAGGGGAGCCTGATCATGAGAACGAAGTTTACAGAAGAATAAAATTGGGTTTGAGTGCACACGGCAGGCATTGCCAAATACTGACTGGGATCTTACCACTGTCGTTGAAAAGAAAAGTGTAAAATCATTGCATTTTACCACTGCTAACATATGGGGCAGAAACTTGGAAGTTAACGAAGAATCTCGAGAACAAGTTAAGGACCGCACAGAGAGCGATGGAACAAAAAATGTTAGCCCTAACGTTGAGAGACAGGAAAAGAGTGGCGCGGATCAGAGAGCAAACGAGGATAGCCGATATTCTAGTGGAAATTAAGAGGAAAAAATGGAGCTGGGCAGGCCATGTAATGCGTAGGATGGATAACCGGTGAACCATTAGGGTTACAGAATGGATACCAAGAGAAGGGAAGCGCAGTCGAGGACGGCAGAAAGTCAGGTGGGATGATGAGGTTAGGAAATTCGCAGGCGCAAGTTGGAATACGGTTGCGCAAGACAGGTGTAATTGGAGATCATAGGGAGAGGCCTTCGTCCTGCAGTGGACATAAATATAGGCTCATGATGATGACGAACCCTCGCGTCCACGAGTCAAGTCCCCATACGTGTACGTTTTTCTGGTGTATAGATTGATGCACGAAGGACAGTGCGGATAACTAGCATCGCACACTGTGCCATTGTCGCATAATGGTAAGGGGTATCAAAGTCTATAAGTGATCACCACTGCTCTGCTTTGCAGTCGACGAATTCATAGCTTATTTACCTTGTTTGTGAATAAAACAAAGCGCAGGCGTGTGCTAAATGACTTTTTACTACACGCTTAGAGGTGCTTACTCAAGCTGACAGTGCAGCGACACTACGGAATAACTTCATAAATGGACATATTACAATAGGCAGCAAATAAATCACTTGCAAAATGTACTCATTCTATGTCCTGCTCCATTTTATGGGGCACTCAGGTCTCATGCTGAGTCAGGACATTGGTGGCGCTGAGTACATGGCGGACAGCCTCTTGCCTTACGCCGACAACTGTAGTCTCCCGGAACAGAACGCCTTTTGTTCGAGAGCAGGTAAGTAGGCTTTCTACTGCATTGTTATGGTTCAGTGTGACTAGTAGGCTTTGTCAAAAACCCTCCAGTAGCTTTTAACGAGCCAAGTAGGAAAAGACTTTCACGTTTGCTCCGCAAAATGCGCTAGTGCCATGCAATGGCCGATGGTGAGGAATCAAGCATTGTCAATACGGTTACTTAGGAATAAAACGCTGTGGGCGAGGAAAAACCATACAGAGTTTGCTGTATGGTGTCCTCAAATTATATTTAAGGGGGGACGTGGCTTTGAAAATCAACTTCCTGATTTCTTCATGGATTTTGATGAAAATTGGCACAAATTTTTAGAATGTCTCCCCGATACTTCCATAAAAGTTTCAGAGTGATACCTTGAGAACATTTTATTCAGCAGAATTTTTCTCTCTTGAACTTTCTGGAGGGCCTGGGGAGCTTAAAAAACATGATGGAAGGCTCGTTGAGTATTGACTGCATAGCTCAATGTGTGCTGAAGGTCGTGACAGTCTTACTTTTTTTTTCGCTACACAAATTTTTTAGATAGTCATTTTTCAAGTTACCTTCGCACCAAGCACACTTTCGGGGTGAACGAATAGCCACGCCATAAATTTATAAAACGTCAAGATAGAAATGCGAGACTGTCTCGACCTGCACTGTAGTCCAAGGAACGTGACCAAAAAAACAGAATCAAAATAGGCTAAACGGTAACGAAGAAATCAGCTCCAGAAACTGAGCAGAAAGGCGAAAAAACTGTTTTGAGAAAACGGCTCTCAAAGTTGCACCTTCTCTTCAGTTCTCTAAAACGCACCAAAGTTGTAATCTTTGATGTGTTTTGTAACGTGGGGCTTCTTGGACATGTGGCCTCTGGTCTGCTGAGCCTTCGTTCTGCCTTTTTCATGTTTTTATGGCTTTCTTTACTGCTGCTCTACGAAGAGCATGGTGCCTGGGTTTCCAACCAAGTGAGGTGCAGAACTATGTGGGCATAATTATTTATACAGTAGTTATAGCGTTGTATCTGCAGACTGCCTCATTGATAGCAGCCTCTAGTGCAGTCAGTGAGGCATTGTTTTCTTTTGGTAGAATCGACCATGTTACTCAATGAAGGTTCTCAGCAGCCTTCTGAATCATCTTCCATTGACAATGGCTATGGAGGTTAGGAGAGCCACTGATAGGCAGCAACGCAGCTGCTAGGTGCTTTCCAGCCTGTACTTTTGTATCATGCCTCACTTCTGCAGCCAGGTGTCTGTGCCAGCCCAAGTGGCCTAGTGAACAGAGCTCATGATGAGGTTCTCTTTATGAAGGGGTGGTATGATAGGTATTGTTACGAGATATCGTGGCATTACGATAACAGAGTCGGCGCGCGATGTGCTAAGTCGCGGGTCCGAGGTGCCGATGTGCGAAATGCCTGATCGCGGGTCCGCGGAATAGACGCTCGACGAGCTTAGTCGCGCAGTCCGAGGTGCCGATGCGCGAAATGCCTGGTCGCGGGTCCAAACGCTCGGTAAGCTCAATCGCGCAGTCCGAGGTGCCGACGCGCGAAATGCCTACCCGCGGGTCCGAGGACGCTCGAGGTGTCGACACTCCATGAGCGATGTGCCGACACGCGAAACGCCTAGCCGCCGGCTCGAGGAGTCGATCCTCGATTAGCTGAGTAGCACAGTCCGAGGTGCCGACGCACGAAATGCCTAGCCGCGGGCTCGGAGTCGACGCTCGCGGTGCCGACGCGCGAAGTGCGTAGCCGCGGGTCCGAGGAGTCGACGCTCGATTTGCTTAGTCGCGCAGTCGGAGGCGCCAACGCACGAAATGCTTGGGCAAGGATCCGAGAAGTCCGCGCGCGATGTGCTTCATCGCCGAGTCGGAGACGCCTACGCGCGAGAGGCTTAGCCGCGTGTCCGAGCATTCCGTGCCAGAAGCTCGGTCGCGAAGTCCGCGTCGCCGATGCTCGGAATGCTTAGCCGCGGGTCTGAGACATCCACAAAAAGCGGGATCGGCCACGCTACTGCGATGTCCGCGTAGCGCCCGCTTTAACACTCGTCGAGATTACGGAAACTGTCCGGAGCTCGCGAGGAGACCGCAACAAGCGGAGCAGACGACGCCATCACGGAGCGAGCACCGGACCAATGGCGAACCGCGCTGGAGTCACGTGGCGGGCGCGGCCAATCGGTGGCTCTGGCACGACCTTCAATCATTTGCTTTTTGAGTGCTTGTTTCTGTATGGAGGAGACAGCTGAAGCGGCAGATTTGAAGAAAGAGGAATGCGCTTTCCAACGAGACCAAGATGGCGGCGCTCGGCTGCGCCGTTCCGGAGATATCGTGGCTTGAAAAACGCCGTTCTTTCGTGATTTCCGCGCAATTTTTCGGCACCTTGGCTGATACAACATTTTTTTTTTAGAGCACTTCTACTTGGTTTTCAGTGATGATATTTCGGAATCAGATAGAATAAGAGTTACAGAAACTGAAAATGTGATTTTCAGAAAATCGATTTTTTAGCCATTTTTCGCGATGCGAAAGCCGCGTCCCCCCTTAAGCAAGGCCCGCTCAATCAGGTGGGAGGGGGACCATGCGCCGCTGGCCTACGGTCTTGCGTGTTGCGTGTTGCGTGTCGTCGTCTTTTGTGGTCGTATCACTGTGGCACGTAGTAGCACGCTACAACTGTATAATCGGCGAACTAGTGACCAGAAAACGAGGAACACTCAAACAATATAACGGTGCTGACAGATCGATTGACTATGAACGTTTGCTTCGACTGCGTCCCAAGTTCTATATACAAAGCTCTTAAAATAAATAATAACATCGCGCGAGCGTAAAAAGTGATGTTTAGAGTCCAGTTCAGAAGCCACCAGTATTCTCTTTTATATTACACTCAATTATACAAATAAATTAATCATCTAAATAGATAACTACTGTGCTAATGACACGATGTCAATTACGAAACTGGAAACAGCTACAAGAAAACATTTACCATTAAGGTTCTCAGTAAGATTCAATAAGCGTCCTTGTGTTTTCCACAGAGGAAAAAAAAAAGACGCAAAATATGACAAATACCAACTGACAAATCCCTTGCCTTGATGTAGACACCTTCGCCTCGCGTAGGTCTGTGTAAAAAGCTCCTCTTGGGCTACCACGCCTCATACCCCATATCTTGCGCCACGTCACGGACGTTAGATATTGTCACGACTAAAGAAGACGATGAAGGGAGGGGCACGAGCGCAAGCATCTCTCTCTTCGAAGAAAATAAAGTTGGCGCGGACAATTATTGTTGGGCCTTCAATATAGAGCCTGTGTTTGTTGCCGCACCACCGTCGTTCTGTGTGCCATTCTTCGCATCTTGCGACACCTTTTCTGTACCTGGTTTTTTTTCGCTTCGCGTTCTCGCGCTGCCACCCGGTATGGGTTTTGCCGTACGGGTCTGGCTGTTTCCTCTGTAAAAATTCGATGTTTGGTCAGTGGCGTTTGGCCAACTTTGGACGTCGAAGAGAAACAGTTCCGAAACTCATCAATAAGCTCGAGGAGTCTTTCATTCTGTTTACATATTAAACGGGCCGACATCAATGGATAGAGGCATGTTCGGCAGACCGGGGGAATCGTCTTGTTCAACAGTCATGCAGTCAATAACATCATTCAGCTCTTCCACGTACGCGACTGCCATACCTCTTGTAAGATGCCGGCGTTCAGCACTAAAGTTTGTTAGTAGCACGTCCGTCTGCCCGCGAGAAATGTCAACTACACCTCTTGCAACTGATACGCCATGACTAAACAGCAGACCACTAATTTGTTCGGCGATCATGTTGGAGCAGCTCGGCGAGTCGCATGTTACAGGCACAAGAGCGCTTGAAGGCGGAGGGATGGTCACATCGTCATCGAAGATACGTAAATGCTCACGTCGCTGATCGTCACAGGGTACGGTCAAATTTGCATTCATCCAAAACGTGACTGACCTGTCCGGAATGTTTATAATAGCGCCGTATTCGTGCAGGGAATGCATTCCCAGTATCACGCCTCTGCAGCACTCCAGCAATATACCGAAAGTTGCAACAAACGTCGAGCTACCAATATAAATTCTGGCAGTGCATTTGCCTGTAGGGGTCATCAATGGACCTCTCGCCGTTCTTATGTGGGGACCAGTCCATGATGTCTTCCCTTTATTAAGGCTATCGGAGAGTTTCTGGCTAATTATTGAGAAATCGGCTCCAGTATCTACTAACGCGGTTACTGGGTGTCCGTCTATGAAAACACCTAGGTTGGCACTTACGACGCCCCTTGGGGTCGGCAGAGGCATATTGTCCGATTGCACAGATATTGTTGGGGGTGTTGAAGCATTTCGACGGTCGGCAACCTCCCCCCCCCCCCCCCCCCCCCCAAAGGTCGATTCGGTTAGTTTCACCGAGGAGGGCTAGGGGACCTGCCACCCCTGACCACATCGGCGTAACTGCGACCTTGCGGCGAAGAGCTCGGTGCAGGTGACGGAGAGCGGGTTCGACGAGTGATTGGATGTCCTTGTGGAGCAACATCGTCACTGTAGCGCCTGTTTTCGAAGCGAACTCGCGGAAAGGTGGGTGGAAACTCTGGTATCCGGGGTCACGATACGGGCAAAAACAGTAAACGTGGCCGGCTTCTCCTCAATGAAAGCACAAAGGACGGCGGTCGACGGTGCGCCACATGTCCGTCCTGCGAACAAATGGTAGACTTGTGGGCGTCCTCTGCGGCCAAGCTGCAGTTACCTGCGGAGGGAAGTAGGCTGATGTTTCCACAGATACACTAGGTTGCGTGGTCAGTGGCTGCGCGTTGTACGGCGGGGATGGCGGCTCGTTGAAAGGATGAGCCATTGGTGATGAGTTGTAGGCTGCTGCTGGAGGAGGACGACGAACAGCCGACGCGTAGCTCAGAGACCGTTGGTCCGGTAGGGATTCGGGCAACGAGAATGCCTGCCTGATTTCTTGTCGCACAACCTCTGCTACAGAAGCCCCAACTGACTCCTGCGGGGTCACAAGGAGGTTGCGAATCTCTTCACGAACAACCTCCCGGATGAGCTCACGAAGCTCATTGCCGGCAGCAAGAGCAGAAACGTTGCCCGAGGCGTTGCTTGGGCGATCGAAGGGTTGGCAACGTTGTTGCAGTGCATGTTCGATGGACGTAGCTTCCGAGATGAATTCCGCAACGCTTGTCGGCGGGTTGCGAAGAGAGAGAGAGAGAGAGACAAAACTTTATTTTGATGAGGCACGGAGAAGCGTCGATCTCCGTGGTGGGTGGAGCCTTCAGTCCAGGGCCCCAGCGGCGGTGGCAGCACTTTCGGCTCTGGCGATAAGCTTTCGCTGATCCTCCAGTGCCGAGCTGGTCAGCACCATCTCCCACTGCTCGTGCGTTGCGTTTCGTTTTGGAGAGTTATTGGGGATATTTTGGCATGCCCATGTGGTGTGGTAGAGGGTAGCTCGCTCTGTACAAAAAGGACAAAGGGGCTGATAAAGGGTGGGGTACATCGCGTGAAGGAGCGTGAGGTGAGGATAGGTGTTGGTCTGGAGTTGCCTCCAGGTCGTGGCTTCAGCTCTGGTGAGGGATGGGTGGGGTGGCGGCATCGTTCTTCTCGAAAGGCGGTAGTGCTGCAGTATATCGTAGTAAGTTTGTAGTGTGTCTGGACTTGGGTCTTCTGGCGTCTCTTGCAGTGCCCGGTTGCAGTGACCTCGGGCTATCGTGTGTGCACGATGGTTTCCGCTGACGCCTTCATGTCCCGGTGTCCAAATTATCGTGGTGCGGGGTATTTCGTTGAGGCGATGTAGAATATCGCATGCGATTTTTTGTAGATGGCCGTTCGCGTAGGCTCGACATGCTGATTGACAGTCTGTAAGAATATATAGTTCTTCGTTTTGTCTGGATGCCGAGATTGCGAGGGCAATAGCGGCCTCTTCGGCTGCGGCGACGTTCTGCGTACGAACGGAGGCGGATACCAGTTCTTGCTGTCTGTGTCCAGCCACGCTGATTACCATGCCCTCTCCATTCGGGTACATGGCCGCATCTGTCCAGCGAGCAGTGGAGAGAGTGCCGTATCTCCTTTCTATTGTTATCGCTCGTGCTTTTCTCCTGCCCAAGTGATATTCCGGGTGCATGTTACGCGGAACAGGCGCCACCATTATTTGCTCGTGTAGGGACTTGCGGAGTACTTCTTGATTGTTGGTTGTCGCCACGGGGTATTGCAACCTTCGAAGTGTTGCTCTGCCTGTTCTAGTGAGGTTGAGGCGCGTGATTTGCGCATGTCGGTGTGCTTCAATTAGTTCTTCTAAGGTGTTGTGGATGCCTAGGGATAGAAGTTTCGTTGTCCCGGTGCCTGGAGGAAGGCCGAGGGCTTGTTTGTACGCTTTCCACAGTAACACATTTATTTGGGCTTTTTCTGTTGATGTTAAGTTCAAATAAGGTGTCGCGTACGTGACTCTACTGACGATAAGGGCCTGAGTCAAGCGTAATAAGTCTTCTTCCTTCATGCCATGTCTGCGACTGGCAACTCTATTAATCATGCGAGCTACGCTGTAGGCAGTTTGTTTCAGTGCGTTTACAGTGTGGTTATTGCGACCACTATTTTGCATGGAGACACCTAATATGCGGAGTGTTTGGACTCTGGGTATAGGTTTTTGGTTTAGGTGTATTTCTATGGCCTCTCTCTCTGTGCTTTTTCTCCTTGATTTCTTTTTGAGAACGAGGAGCTCGGATTTTTCTGGGGAGCATTCCAGGTTGCACTCTTTGGCGTATTCGGTGACAGCGTCTGCCGCCGCTTGCAGGGCGTCCTGCTGTTCTCCATCCGAGCCTCGAGTTGTCCAAATGGTAATGTCATCCGCATATATTGCGTGACGAAGGTGCGGAATCTTCTCTAGATGCTCTGGGAGGTTTTTCATGGCGACGTTGAAGAAGACCGGCGAAAAGTTGTTCCTTGACGCCTCGCATCAGATGGCGGATTTTCTTAGCTTCCGGCATCTCTGGGTCAGCGCGGCGGAACAGGCGGGTCGTGTCCTCCGCAAACATGGCGACGCTCTCATTCGGTTTCTGGATGCGCGACTCGATTAGTTGGTGGGCAGAACCGCGACGACTATTGTTTGCGAAGGTGGTGGAAAGCTGCTGTCGAAACTCATTCCAGGAAGTCAGTATGGCTTCCCGGTTCTCGTACCACGTACGAGCGCTGTCCGCCAGAGCGAAGTGGACGCGTGAGAGTTTTTTTTTTTTTTTCTGCAGTCCACTGATTCGCCTTGGCGACTCGCTCGTATAGCGCGAGCCAATCTTCGACGTCCTCGTAAACATCACCATGGAATGTCTCGGGAGTCTGAGGATGCTGCAATGTCACGGTCCTCCGGTTTCCATCTCGTTAGGTAGAGGTCCGGTTGCTGGGGAGTTCTCCAATAAGATTACCTCCGGGCTGAGGCCCCACGGGAGTTCTCCAATAAGATTACCTCCGGGCTGAGGCCCCACTGTCAGCGACTGTAGTGGTGGACAAGAGTGTCCACTGTAGGAACTGATTGCGGGTTTGAACAGGGCGTTGCACTCCGCACAGAAGTTCCGGGCATCAGGGAGTACCCAGCACCTCCACCAGTGTCGCAAGATGCGAAGAACGGCAGACAGAATGACGGTGGTGTGACAACAAACACAGGCTCCATATTGAAGGCCCAACAATAATTGTCCGCCCCAACTTAATCTTCTTCGGAGAGAGAGATACTTGTGCTCGTGTCCCTCCCTTCATTGTCTTCTTTAGTCGTCACAATATATTGTTACGCGAAGGACGAGTCAGTAAGACTACCAGCTATTTACAGGTTGTATTTACAACAGTGGTTGCAGCGCTCAGCAGTTAGATTCACACCGCGAGCCCAGTTCCTTCTTCCTCTTCTTTTCTCGAGTGATGGCGCCCGCGCGCCTCGTTCAAACAACCAAATATCACACACGTGTAGCATAATCCCCCGGCGGCAGAAGCGACGTCCCGGAGCGTCTAAATGTCATCACTGGGAGGGTGATACTGCTTCAGTCGTGTAACGTGCAAGATATCACTGGACTGGGAAGCAGATGGGGCGTCAGGGCCATCTCGTAGGTCACGGGAGTCACGGCACGTAGCACTCGGTAGGGGCCAGTGTAACGAGACAGCAGTTTTTCTTACAGGCCTACCTGACGCGACGGAGACCACAGAAGCACCAAAGAACCAGGTAGGAAGTGCACGTCGCGGTGTCGCTGGTCGTACAAACGCCGTTGGCTCTCTTGGGAGTGCAGAAAGCGATCACGGGCAATTTCCCTTGCGTGAGCAGCGCGGGCGACGGCGTCAAGTGCATATTCACTGGTGGGTGCTGCGTGAACAGGGAGGCTTGTGTCGAGGGGCAGTGCTGGTTCTCGGCCGAACAGAAGGAAAAATGGCGAATAACCGGCTGTGTCGTGGCGCGAGGAATTATACGCAAAGGTAACAAACGGTAGAGCGAGGTCCCAGTCAGTGGGGTCGGAAGACACATACTTCGCGAGCATGTCTGTGAGAGTGCGATTAAGACGCTCCGTGAGGCCATTCGTTTGCGGATGGTATGACGTGGATAGCTTGTGCCTCGTGGCACAGGACTGCAGGATGTCCGCGATAACTTTTGACAGGAATGTCCGGCCACGGTCTGTGCGAAGTTGTCGTGGAGCTCCATGTAATAAAATCACGTCGCGTAGAAGAAAATCGGCAACATCTGTGGCGCAGCTTGTAGGGAGCGCTCGGGTGATGGCGTAGCGCGCGGCGTAATCTGTGGCCACAGCCATCCACCTGTTCCCAGAGGTAGAAAGAGGAAAAGGACCAAGTAAATCTAAACCAACCCGAAAGAAGGGTTCCGCGGCAATGTCAATTGGTTGAAGGTACCCAGCAGGGAGCGTCGACGGTGTCTTGCGTCGCTGGCATTTCTCACACGCAGCTACATCTTCGAACGGAGCGATCAAGCCCTGGCCAAATGAAGCGTCGGCGGATCCGGTCGTAGGTACGTGACACACCGAGGTGACCGGCAGTGGGGCGGTCGTGAAGTTCGTGGAGAACAGCCGAGCGAAGGTGTTTAGGGATCACAAGGAGTAATGCTGGGCCGTCGGGGTGAACGTTGTGGCATTAGAGTACGCCATCTTGAAGTGTGAATAAGCGAAGGGAGCTGTCGGCAAGTGACGATTCCAGGCGGTCAATGATGATACGCAAGGACGGGTCACGGCGCTGCTCGTCGGCGACATGGACCAGTGGAAAAACGGAGAGAACGCAGGCGTCGGTGTCAGTATCAGACGTAGAGGTCGAGTCTTGGACTGGGTAGCGAGAGAGGCAATCTGCGTCCTGGTGTTGGCGTCCCGACTTGTACGTCACTGTGTAGGGATATTCTTGTAGTCGGAGAGCCCAACGACCGAGCCTACCAGTAGGATCCTTGAGCTACGAAAGCCAACACAGCGCATGATGGTCTGTGATTGCTGAGGACTTGCCAGACAAAAATGGGCGGAACTTTGAAACAGCCCAGACGAGAGCAAGACATTCGCGCTCGGTCATCGAATAGTTGCGCTCTGCAGTTGTCAGGAGCCAGCTAGCGTAGGCTATAACGCGGTCGTGTCCGTGTTGCCGTTGCGCTAAGACTGCGCCGATCCCATAACCACTGGCATCGGTTCGGACCTCTGTAGGTGCGGAGGGGTCACAGTGGGCCAAGATAGGTGGATTTGTCAGAATCGTGATAAGGCGTGAAAATGCGGCAGCCTGAGGGGAACCCCACGTGAAAGGCACGTCTTTCTTCAGAAGTTCAGTGAGTGGTCGAGCGATTGCTGCGAAACCTTTCACAAACCGTCTGAAATAAGAGCAGAGCCCCACAAAACTCCGGACGTCTTTGGCAGACTGAGGTACAGGAAAAGCTGTTACTGCTCGAACCTTCTCCGGGTCGGGTTGTACTCCGGAAGCATCGACGAGATGGCCGAGCACTGTAATCTGTCGGCGCCCGAAGTGGCACTTCGATGAGTTTAATTGGAGCCGAGCCTTGCGGAAGACGTCAAGGATAGCTGCGACGCGCTCAAGGTGCGTCTCAAACGTAGGAGAAAACACAAGGACGTCGTCGAGGTAACAAAGGCAAGTTGACCATTTGAAACCTTGAAGCAGAGTGTCCATCATCCGTTCGAACGTGGCGGGGGCATTGCATAAACCAAACGGCATAACCTTAAATTGGTAGAAGCCATCTGGAGTGACGAAAGCGGTCTTTTCTTGGTCTCGCTCATCGACGGAAATCTGCCAATAACCAGATCGAAGGTCAATGTACGAAAAGTATTTGGTACTGTGAAGATAATCAAGAGCGTCGTCGATTCGTGGTAACGGGTAAACGTCCTTTTTAGTGATTCGGTTTAGGTGGCGGTAATCAACACAGAAACGCCACGTGCCATCTTTCTTTTTGATGAGCACGACCGGCGACGCCCAAGGGCTCGTCGAGGGCTCAACAATGCCTTTGGGGAGCATCTTGTTGACTTCCTGCTGAATAACTTGCCGCTCTGCCGTGGACACGCGATACGGTCGGCGATGAATGGGAACACCATCACCAGTGTTTATCCGATGCTTAAGAAGGGACGTCTGACCAAGTGGGCGATTGTCAGTGTCGAATATGTCGCGATAGGAAAGCAAAAGGCGATATAGGGCGGCTGCTTGGCCAGGGTCGAGGTCCGGAGCGACCATGGGACGTAATGGGCCGTCGAGGTTCAAGGCATCCTGCGGGTAATCAGGAGGATCTGGAGACGCGTCGGCTGCAAAAGCAGTGACGTGGTCGTCTGTCACTGACCGGAGCGTGGCCACCGCTATGCCTTCAGGTAACACTTGCTTCGTCAAGCCAAAATTGACAACGGGGAGACACATCCGATAAGCGGCAAGGGTAACGACGGAGTGTGGCACAGAGATGTCGCGTGCCAGGAATATTGTCACGTGGCAGTGACGGTCAAAAAAGTGGCAAAACTGAATGACGGAACTACATATTTATTGGGCATACCTGTGCTCACGAAAACAGGCTACACTCAAAGCACAACGATAGCGGCGAACGCAGTCGGCGATCGTCGGAAATCTGATCTGCGGGTCAAGCGTGTCGGCTTTCATACATGAGTCATCGAAGGTTCAAGAGTAATCGCTGGTGCCCTCGTGTCTTCGAGGAAGTACTATACATTTCTCATCGCGCATGCGTGCAATCAGGTTGCACAAGTTTCTAGATAACATTCGAGAAAGCGCGTCCTGCGCTGAGCGATAAAATTTGTTAGGCGGTGAAACGTGGCCACCCGAGAAAGCTAAAAAAGTACGCGTGTCAATATGCTGCCCTTCCTGACATCCACGTCATCGGCTGGACGGGTGATTGCAATGGTTCATGTTTCCCTCTCAAGCCCTACTATATTACGCTGCTCTCTCTTAGCCCAAGATCGAACCAGAACGGTGCTTTTACCGACGGGGGTAGTGGGACCGGTACAGTGCAAAGTGTGAATTTTCTCCTCTTTTGATGTCCTTTCCCCCATCCTCAGTGCAGGGTAGCCTACCGGACTCACCCTGATTAACCTGCCTGCCTTTACCATATCACTTCTATCTCTTGCATCACGATAAAAATGGCGTCAGCGGCTCAGCTGCCACCCTGTGGTGGTGTTGACCTTAGCCATAGCTGCAGTGTTATCTCCTCCTGCTTGTGCATTAAAGCGAAGACTTCCTAATTTGGCTTTTCTCTTTTTTGCCTTTCATCGGCGTTTTCTCTCAGGATATATTTGTGGATATATAAAGACAACTTGGGCCAGTGGATGTGTGCTCACTGTTTTCTTTGATAAGTGTAGAGTGGCAGGCTAGAGGCACTTCAGTGGGTAGACCTCTCCACCTTGTAGTAATTAAAGTACTCTCTCTCTCTCTCTCTCTCTGGGTATACGATAGAATGGAGAAGTTGCGTTTTTCTACTCTCTGGCCTGGTAGACATCATTGGTCATTAGATATGTGCCGCTGGGTATGTATGAGCCCGTTCCTTTTCCTAATCACATAGATTGAGGATGTCACTGTGATATAAGGGATATGAAAACTTAAGTATAATAAAAGGAATCTTCGTTTTTTTGCCTATTACCCAGTGTATGGCGTCTGTCGTCGGTTCCTACACTAATAGGTAACGTAACCACGCAGAACTGCTGCGCCTATGCATGCGTTGTCTATGGGGATTAACCACTGCGAGCCCGTCATGGGACCAAATCGCATTCTGACCGCTTAGGCAGTGAAAGGCCAACAAGATCCGTCTCGCTGAACAGGCACGTAAACATTGTGCCGCGAAACACGAAGGTGTAATGGTGCACAAATGTATTAAGCAGATCAAACGCACATATTGGAATCTACGTGAACTTCAAATAGACAACTCATGCACTCGTTTCGTAAACATGTGCCCCGACATAAGCTCAAACATCGATAAACTGAAGTATCAACATTATAGAAAGCGTCGCTTCCCACTGATGCTGGCTCTGCCTAACTTTTTTAATGCGTTTCGGGAAGCAAAATCTCCCCGTAATAGTATGCAGGGAGAAGGTAGAGCGCCGAAATGCCAAAGCAACAACACAAGCACTTATTCGATCGTCCTCTTCATTGCCTCGCTGGGCACTTCATTAAATCTGCGGGATTTACCGGCCACAACACTGTTCCTCAAAGCAACCCAGTTCGGAATGAAACAATTGACAACGCGTTTCCAAGATGTCTGCAAAATAATAAGTTGCAAGTATTGTATCATGCCTGAGGAAAAAAACTTTTCCACCCTGCCTCAACGATTTTGCGTAGAGGTACCAAAGCTAGGGCTTCTTTCTGGCAATCAGTAAGTTGAGCCGGCTGTGTGCATTGGAAAAAGAATCAGCCGCCCATTGTGCGCCACTGATCCTTCTGTGATCGTTCCATTCAGTCAGCATCGCGTGTAGGACAATCAAACCAGTACTGTAGAGCAGCCCGTACTTTGTTTCTTCTGCCTGTTTGACTAACATCTTCTTTCTGGAGTTTTACGTGCCAAAACCATTTCTGATTATGAGGCACGCCGTAGTGGAGGGCTCCGGATTAATTTGGACCACCTGGGGTTCTTTAACGTGCACTACAACGCAAGCACAGGGGCGTTTTTGCATTTCGCCTCCATCGAAATAAGGCCGCCGGGGCCGGGATTCGATCCCGCGACCTCGTGCTCAGCCGCGCAACGCCTTAGCTAACTGAGCCACCGCGGCGGGTACTGTTTGACTAACATGATGCACAGCTTTCGCGGCACTGTACCATAGCCTCCCGTTTATGTCAATGCGTTCACAGTCGCTCCGCAATGCATTGGAGCTAGTGGTCCACCACGGCCACACCACACTGCCAGTCATTTTGCCCCTAGTGTTGTCTAGAGCGTAGACAAGTACAATTAAAACTGGGCACTGCTGCTGGTCCGGGTTCGTTTCTAGGCTTCCCCGTGACGTGCGATAAAGGATACTTGATGTCGCCGTAACTATGCTTCATGAACAGTGGCCTATATTGATGGATAGAAGAATGGATGGATGCTGTGAGCATCCCCTTTGAAGCTGGGTGGCGGGTTGCGCCACCAAAATCGTTTTTCTTATTTTGCCTATTGTCCTACCTCTCTTAAAAAAAAGAAATGGAAAACAAAAGGAATTCTAACCACCAAACTTTCTTAACCACATTTGGGAACTCTTGTTTTTTACGCCTTTGTGTTCTCCCTACTTTTCTGCCACCAAACCTCCAACCGCCTTTTACTAATCTCTATCCCACATATGTTTACTTTTCTCATGATATCTCTGAACACCAGGCTGCACCTTTCCACAACTTGGAAAGGGGTGTCCTCTAGCAAGCCCCACTCTAGGCGGCCGTGGACTGCCATAAAAAAATACAGGAGGACATGACTGCACAAAGCCTCGTAGGGGGATCATAGCAATCATCCGCAGCCATTCATCGCTATCATCCAAACGTATAAGATTCCATTAAACATACACACTTTTGAGTCATGTCTAAGTTAACATAACGCTTAATGTCATCGCATGCACTTCATGAGCGATGCATTCGTCAGCAATTTTCGGTAAACCTTTAGCGTTTTATTCCACCAGCGGTAAAGTTCACAATGTTCCTGGAAAGGATATCATGCTTCTATGTAAGTTTGAACGGTTGGTGCACAGGTCTCTGTGATTTATAGGCATAATCACCACCTTATGGCGAGTATAGTTTAGATATTAGTTCCCTAGTTGGAATGTTAACTTTTGCCTAACTGATTCATCGGTATCACTTTTTCATTTAAAAATCATTTCAGGATAGTGCTTCATATTCAGAACGATATCCGGAAAATGACGCGTGATCCCACAAGGGTGTGCATATTTCTGGCGTCTTTTGTAGTACTTAATACACACGTTTCAGTTGTCGATTGCTGGTTTAGCTTGCTTTCTTTTTTTCGAACTGGTGGCTTGGGGTGCGTGTTATCATAGCGAGTCTTTCTGTGAGACTGCACCCATACCTAAATTTTAGCGCCATGCTCATCGGATGGTAATACGAACATATAATGCCAGTTTGCTTAGTACAAGAGCGTATTAATACGTGACACTGGGACGACATTATATCATCATTATCATCAGCCTATATTTTATGTCCACTGCAGGACGAAGGCCTCTCCCTGCGATCTCCAATTTCCCCTGTCTTGCGCTAGCGTATTCCAACTTGCGCCTGCAAATTTCCTAACTTCATCATCCCATCTGGTTTTCTGCCCACCTCGACTGCGCTTCCCTTCTCTTGGTATCCATTCTGTAACCCTAATGGTCCACCGGTTATCCATCCTACGCATTACATGGCCTGCCCAGCTCCATTTCTTCTGCTTAATGTCAACTAGAATATCGGCTATCCCCGTTTGTTCTCTGATCCACACCGCTCTCTTCCTGTCTCTTAAGGTTAGTCCTAAGAAATTTTCGTTCCATCGCTCTTTTTGCGGTCCTTAACTTGTTCTCGAGCTTCTTTGTTAACCTCCAAGTTTCTGCCCCATATGTTAGCACCGGTAGAATGCAATGATTGTACACTTTTCTTTTCAACGACAGTGGTAAGCTCCCAGTCAGGATTTGGTAATGCCTTCCGTATGCACTCCAACCCAATTTTATTCTTCTGTAAATTTCTTTCTCGTGATCAGGGTCCCCTGTGAGTAATTGACCTAGATAAACGTACTCCATTACAGACTCTAGAGGCTGACTGGCGATCCTGAATTCTTGTTCCCTTGCCAGGCTATTGAACATTATCTTTGTCTGCTGCATATTCATCTTCAACCCAATTCTTACACTTTCTCGATTAAGGTCCTCAATCATTTGTTGTAATTCGTCTCCATTGTTGCTGAATAGGACGATGTCATCTGCAAACCGAAGGTTGCTGAGATATTCGCCGTTGATCCTCACTCCTAAGCCTTCCCAGGCTAACAGCTTGAATACTTCTTCTAAGCATGCAGTGAATAGCATTGGAGAGATTGTGTCTCCTTGCCTGACCCCTTTCTTGATAGGTATCTTTCTACTTTTCTTGTGGAGAACCAAGGTAGCTGTGGAATCCTTGTAGATGTTTGCTAAGATATTCACGTATGCCTCCTGTACTCCTTGATTACGCAATGCCTCTATGACTGCTGGTATCTCTACTGAATCAAATGCCTTTTCATAATCTATGAAAGGCTTGTAGAGAGGTTGATTCTACTCCGCAGATTTCTCGATTACCTGATTTATGACATGGATATGATCCATCGTAGAATATCCCTTCCTGAAGCCAGCCTGTTCTCTTGGTTGGCTGAAGTCAAGTGTTGCCCTGATTCTATAGGAAATTATCTTGGTGAAGATTTTATACAATACTGAAAGCAAGCTAATGGGTCTATAATTCTTCAGTTCTTTAACGTCTCCCTTCTTATGGATTAGTATAATATTGGCGTTCTTCCAGCTCTCTGGTACACATGAAGTTGTGAGGCATTGCGTATAAAGGGCCGCAAGCTTTTCAAGCATGATATCTCCTCCATCTTTGATTAAATCTACTGTTATTCCATCTTCTCCAGCAGCTTTTCCCCTGGTCATGTCTTTCAAGGCCCTTCTAACTTCAGCGCTAGTATAGAAGGAGCCTCTGTATCCGGTACATCACTATTTTTTGAATGAAAGTAGCTTGGCTGTTTTGGCCACTGTACAGGTCAGTATAGAATTCTTCCGCTGCTTTTACTATGTCATCGAAATTGCTGATGATATTACCATGCTTATCTTTCAGTGCATACATCTTGCCTTGTCCTATGCCAAGCTTTCTTCTTACTGATTTAATGCTGCGTCCATATTTTACGGCTTCCTCAATCTTTCCCACGTTATAATTTCGAATATCCCTTACTTTTTTCTTGTTGATTAGTTTTGACAGTTCAGCGAATTCTATCTGATCTCTTGAGTTGGACATTTTCATCTTCTGTCGTTTCTTTATTAGGTCCTTTGTTTCTTGGGAGAGCTTACCTACTGGTTGCCTTGGTGCCCTACCTCCCACTTCAATTGCTGCTTCTGAGATCAACCTACTTACGGTTTCATTCATTACTTCTATGTTGTCTTTATCTTCCTTTTCTAAAGCTGCATATTTGTTTACAAGCACCAGACTAAATTGGTCTGCTTTTACCCTTACTGCCTCTAGGTTGGCCTGTTTCCTCTTGACTAATTTCACTCTCTCTCTCTTCAAATTGAGAGAAATCCGAGACCTCACTAACCTATGGTCATTGCACTTAACCTTACCTAACACTTCTACATCCTGCACTATGCTTGAATCGGCAGAGACTATGAAATCTATTGCATTCCTTGTTTCTCCATTAGGGCTTTTCCAGGTCCACTTCCTGTTGCTGCGCTTCCTGAAGAAGGTATTCATTATTCGGAGCCTATTCCTTTCCGCGAATTCTACTAACATCTCTCCTCTTGCATTCCTAGAATCAATGCCGTAGTTGCCAATTGCTTGATCACCAACCTGCTTTTTCCCCACTTTTGCGTTGAAGTCGCCCATGACTAAAGTATACTGAGTTTGCACCTTTCTCATTGCTAGTTCAACATCTTCATAAAACTGTTCTATTTATTCATCATCGTGACTAGAGGTTGGGGCATACGCTTGTACTACCTTCATTTTGTACCTCCTATTCAGCTTTATTACTACAACTGCTACCCTCTCATTTATGCTGTAGAATTCATCAATGTTGGCCGCTATGTTGTTATGCACTAGAGGTCCTACCCCGGATTCTTTCTTATCTGGAAGACCTCTGTAGCAGAGGACGTGGCCGTTAGTCAGCACTGTGTAAGCATCACCAGTTCTTCTAACCTCACTAAGGCCAATAATATCCCAGGAAATGCCTGATAATTCTTCAAATAGTCCTGCTAAGCTAGCCTCACTCGAGAGGGTGCGCGTGTTGAACGTTGCCAGGTTAAGTTTCCATTGGCGGCCTGTCTTGACCCAGAGATTCTTAGCACCCTCTGCCGCGTAGCAGGTCTGACCGCCGCCTTGGTCAGGTGCTCCGCAGCCACTGGGAACTGAGGGCCATGGGTTAATTGTCGGAGTCATGAGGGAGGTAGTGGCCGAATACTGCACCAGGGAGGCCAATTCCTGTTCTGGTGAGGGAGTGACTTTGATGAAGCTTTATGGGCCTTCCTAGCTTGGTTGCACCTGAACTGGTATAGCCCCACTAGCTCTCGGCGATATATTTTTTTCTTGCCGGTGTCAGGCACCACTCCATGCCTGAAAATGTAGTGGACTGGGGTAGGATTAGAACTTACGACCTTCAGATTTGAAGCCGGGTATTCTACCTCTGCTCCACGCCACCATAAATCGACATTATATAATAGGAGCTATCTTGAAAAGTTTATCCTTATAGTTTTGTTTTTATCCCCTTTGCCACATTCCGCGCTTCAATCTTCCCGTTCCTGCTATACCTAACTTTGATGCTCATGATGGCGTACTAGGGAACCTACATGCAAGCGCCGTTTTAGGGTGGTGACAACCTTTGTAAGGGTACTTGCCGCCGCTAGGTAAATTTGCGGGTAAAATATTCCGCCAAATATAGCATGTGGGAATCAAAATGGCGAAAAGAGCCACCGACAGACCACGTTTCCCGCAACCGTTGGTGCCGTGAAACTAATTTAATTTAAAAATAAACTTTGGCATCAGCAGCCAGAGAACCAAAGCATGCCTGAGAGCAGTGCATGGCACGTCTACGTTTTAGTTAAACAGGCCTTTAAGCACAGTTTTTATTACAGCACACTTCGAAAAACACCCCTTATATCGTGCGTACAACTGGAAGGCAACGACAATGTTTATTGCAGTACACATTCTTTGCGTGAGAAAATACTACCACGAGCAAGCCACCGTGCCTTATAACTTGTTGCTTTTTATGCTGTGGAAAAAAATAAGTTGATGTGTTAAAATAAAAACAGGCAACTAGTCTATTAAAGATGTATGCAGGTATCGTGTGCGCATTGGGGCAAAACTAAATAAATTAAAGTAATTGAATAGATCGCGTGCCAAAATGGGTAAACCAGAGCGTGACAAAAAGAAAGCAGGAATGCGCCACGTATTCTAGCGAAATTGGGAATCAAAATGGCTACTCACCAAATTTGGCGGTCAATATCGCTCAAATTTTCGGAGTTGTCACCACCCTGAAACGGCGCTTGCATGTAGGCTCTCTATGGCATGCGAGTAAACAGAGACATCTGTTTTCTCTGCGATAACCTTGTGTTCCAGGTTCTGTTTCCTGTGTTTCATCCTTTGTTTATCTTTAGCTTTATGCACCTCTACAAACTCCTATGCTCTCGTAATTCGTGTGAAGTGAATGCGTCACCGCGCACCTTACAGGAGACGTCCGGGTCAACCAACAGCCTGGCCTACTATCAATGCAAACACTGTGGATGCGAGAGCACAACCGCATCGCCCGTCAACTGGCATGCATCAACCCGCATTGGAACGATGAGAGGCTTTTCCAGGTCACCAAGTAAGCAGTGCGATCTTTTGTAAAGAGGTTCCACTTAGGAATAAGAGCCAGACTCAACTGAAATTAATCGGGAGCACGGTTATTGGCTTTTGTGCAACGTTACGTGCGTGCTGATGAGAGCACGTTTATTGGGGATTATATTGTGGAGTGTGGACTCCTCAAACCGTCCAGGTCAGTTCTTTTATTTTTTGCGTGTAAGCGTAGAAGGCCCGTCTGTGAAATCGGCGAGATTATGTTTGAAGCCACGAGGGAAGCGATCGCCGGAGGAGGAAGGCGCCTCGGAGATGGAGAATGGAATTGCCGCGTTTTTCTCTTTCCGTATGTGCTTCGACGCCGTGGGGCTCGCTGTGCATGTTTGCAGCGTCTCTCTTTGCATGCGTAGCAATATGAGCTTTCCAGGATACACACCAGGCGTTCCACCATCGAGATCAATGTAGCGTCTGCCACCGCGTTCGTGCCCTTGCCGTTTGTGCTTCGACGCCGTGGTGCTCACTGTGCATGTTCACGGCGTCCATACGATTGCGCGTTCACGAAGTGAAACATCACTTTAACATTTTTAAGTCAGCACTGAAGAAATTGATTATAACTGCACATGCTCTTGCAGCGACTTTTCTTTAGAGAAAGTACAAAATTATAAAAATTTTCAATGCTTTTACTGAACGATGGTTTGATTCGTCATGTGTTAATTTGTTCTTTACGGCATCCATGCGTCATGCGTAATCATTGGTAGGGAGTTCACTGCAGGTAAGAAAAAGCTGCGGATAGTCACATTGGCAAGACAAATTTAACCTAAACAAAAATTTAAAACGTGTTAGACGTGTAAAACATTTAATATATTGACAATTTCGCCCAATGGGCGAAACAATGAGTACAGTACCAAAGTACTTTCCCTCAACATGAAAAATAAAGCAAGAGAAAATAAGGGCATGCCGTGCCACTAAAAGGTATACCAGGCTATAAGGCAAATTCTAGATTAACTGAACCAGATTTTCCAAACGAAAACCGAAAAAAAAAACTTTAAAGCCAATTAAAACAAAAATATATTCGGAAGCTAAAACAGTGTGCAGTGTCAGGTTTGATAAATAAGTTGTAGATAGAAAGGTCGAATGATATGAGGTTACCGTATTCCCAGGCATTAAGTCCCAGTATGAAAAAAATTTGTATAAAAAATGTTAGCGATGTGAGGTATATGGGGATCGGCAGTGATCCCAGGGCGGGATGCTGCACATTTATTGCGAGTTGTTCGCATGCCGTACGGTCTGTTTCATTGCAGGAGGAAAGTGTCGTCAGGTCCGATCCGGAGCAGGATAGCCTTAGGGACGCGGGTGGTGCAGAGCGTTCTCCGTCCTTGAATCTGCGAGCAGACATTATGGGAAAAAGAGGTGAAATCGAAAACGTTAGGTTAAACAAAATTTTACGATTCGGTATAGTGCCGCGAAGACGGGAGCGAAATGAATGAAGAAATAAAGTCACAAGGAAGCGATGAGGATGAAGCATGCATTCGTTAGAGCCATTTCACACGTGGCAATCCTCACCATTGTCGACTTATGCTCTACAATCGGTGAGTAACAGGCGTGCAAGAAATTATGAGAAGGAGACAAGCATGGTAGTGTGAGTAAGTACATGATGAATATAAATAAACGCGAGTCGGAAGAAAGAAAGAACATCACCAATACCCATCAGGATACGCAGATGGCATTTCAATGAATGCAGGGTAATGTGCGGGTGTTATGTCAACATCGGAACTATGGCGTAGTTTCGCAACGGTAAGCGGGCAGGATGTAAAATAATGGATCTCGCTCTCGCAAACTGCGCCGCACGCGCATGTGTTCGTCGGCGTAAAGCGCGGCAAGTAATAAGAGAAATGGCCCTGTCCCGTAGACAAGTGTCCTAGATATTTGATAGGGCAAAACCAGGGCGGGATGAACGCACACTCTTGACCCCGTTGTAGAGGCTCGTATTTTTGCCTTCTGTTTGCCAATATGAGTGCTAGAGATTTTGGGCAATGTTGTAAAACTGCGTGCAGCAGATTTAATAGACTGTGCACTTTCCCGCAGCGCGCTTTACACGGAAGCAGACGAGGCAGCCGTGTCCGCCAGCTCGTTCCCCGGTATACCTCTGTGACCCGGGACGTGAAACAAACCGAGGCGTCGCCCCTCAATTCGGTCTCTCAAGTGCCCAATTGAGAGACCGAATGCGCGAGTCGGTGTGGCGAAGGCGCGAAAGGGACACTAACAATGATAAGCAGTCCGCGTAGAGGCACACCATGACCGCGTGGTGCAAGGCTTCTACACAACAAAGCGGATCAGTGAATGCGATGACTTCAGCGCTATAGGCACTTGTGGCGCTGATGACTTTGTATTTTCTCACTCAAATCAGTCGACCGGAGTGATAGAAAACAACGTAGGCCACACCAGCTGCAGTGCTTGTAAAAGCCTCGTCCCTGTAAATATGATACACGGTTTCGCGAGAGATCTGGCCGGCCTGAGATGAGTTCAGGCATGTAAAAGGAAATCTGAATTTCCTGCTGGGGATGGTCGTGCCATGGGTTATAGGGGAATTCGATCTAGTTTCGATGAAAGGTGTCCGGACAGCAATGGGTGATATTAGGAATTATGAAAAGAGCCAATGCGACACAAAGTCTAAGTCAACGGTTAGAGTGGGGCAGTGAGCCAATATGTGTAGCGCCGAAGTTCACGTGGTATGGTAGGCTTACAGTGTACTATCAGTACACTCTAGTAGGCGCCTGTCATGGCAATGAGATCCGAACGCTGCGTTAACAGTACTCGAGAGGTAAAGTGCAATGAGGAAAAGTGGGGCCACCAGACAGGACACCCGTACGCGAGTGCGGGCAGCAGAACCTGTCTATATAATCGGCGAACGATAGCAGAATTTAGCATATAGTGGTACCGGATGAAATTTTGCAGACGAGTAACACATAGTTCAGCCTGAGTTTTAAGATAATAAACATGTGCATGAAAATTTCATTTCGCATCAAAGACCACTCCCAGCAATTTATTGTGACGTTTGTGTATTAGGAAAGTACCATCTTGGCAAACTGGCAAATTGATTTGCCGAACAGATCTTTCGCTCTCCTGATGTTGTGTTTGTATTGGAAGAACGCTTCACCATACTGTCGTTCGAAACGCTCAAGCACATCAGCATTTCCCGCCCGCTGAAACCGTCTGCGCATCTCACGCACCCTTAGGCGTTCCTCCCTCAGCTGAAGAGTACACCATGATTTGTCATTTGTGCTTTGAGGTTTGAGCTTTCGCAAGGTTTTCGTGATAGGGTGTGAAATTGCCAACGTGCGTAGTTAGTCAACCATTTCAAAGGGGTACTTGCAGTACCAAAAAGCGAGCATTCAAGGTAGCGGTGATCTGACAGGGTTTCTGGAGTGGACACCGACCACCTATGTCAATCACTCATTTGAGCAATGGATGCCAAGTTGACATCTACGCACGATCAAGTGTAGTGTGTCGCAAGCTTTTGCGTGGCACTTGAACTTCTCAGACGGTGTTCTAAATGTACACGGGTCCTCCTAACGCATTCGCGACATACGCAGATGCGCCGAATTTCTGGCAACATTAAAAGCTTTGGCACGACCTAAAGGGCTTGTAATGACATTGCGCAGACACCACTACTCTGCCCATAAAAAAACCGCGCTTGCAAAATTACATCACTTTGAAGTTTGGGCATTGATATTGTGTTTCACTTTCAATATTTATTAGTTTTAAAAGATATCAGATAAAAGCCAGCCGCTGTGAATGTCATTTTTCACGACATTTGTTTGCGGGCTACCATTCTCAGAATTCTGAGGAATAACTTTGTCAAGAACGTAAGACTTTGTTGTTAGCAACACTGGCAGGACAATATTATGGCAAAATATCTTGCATATACGTACGGCATGCATAAACATATAGCATGCATACACCTAAATTTATGTGGATACCCACGACCGCGCCTGTGCTAACAGCGATGACGACTGTGAACACATGCCTGAATTGTCCATATAATTGAAATCGGAATAATACACATTACTGCGATAAATTGCAATTACTTTCGCCGTCAGGCTGTACCGAAAACAAAGCGGGCAGACTACGCCTTGGTGGTGGCGGTGGTTGTGTTGTTACAGGCGGTTTTACACTGGCATTCGAGACGGGCAATTTTTCCGCCTGCAGCGCCTGTTTCTTAATATACAGTTTGTCCCGATGTCTGAAACTTCAGTATATATAAGAAACGCAAGAAGGCGTAGTACCTCTTTTGGGCTCGGTCAGTTTACCTTCGGGAAACGCTAGACGTTATGAGCAATCATGACGGAGACCTCTTCTTATAATGGCCGCAAGTAGAATGTTTCGTTCCGCACTGTAATGCCAGCAAGATCATATGCAGTGTTCCGCACCGTCCATCTCTCCGCTGCCTCCGCAGAGCGGACAAGACGCTCTGTGGAGGCAGAATACCCCAGTCCTAAATGTCCAAGCTGCCGTGTACGCCGTACCCGTTCTGATTCGGAAAAGTAGTGTGGCCAGCAAACGCGTTAGCTACTTGATAACGCAGGGCTCATGCGGTGGCATCCAAAATTTTCAAGCAAAGCTTGTATTAGCTCACAAGTTTCGGTGGCGTTGTGGTCACGCAAAAGCTCACATGTAGCGCATACCCGCATTGACTATGCGGGTATGAGCCACGGATATGCGGGTATGAGCCATGGACAAGAAAGAAAGAAGGAAGGAAAGAAAGGAAAGAAAAAAGAAAGGAAAGAAAAAAAGAAAGGAAAGAAAAAGAAAGAAAGAAAGAGCAGGTGCGGGTAAAGCTGCGCCGGCGGTGGATCGCGTGACACGCGCGACCACTCAGTGTCGTTTGGTGTGTCCCCGGGAAGGAAAGAGAAGGAAAGGGGGTTGGCGCACGCTCCGCCCACCGCTCCGCCGAGGAGCAGGCTGCGTTTGAGCTACGGCGCCGCGAAGGCGCTCGGCAAAGGGCTCGTCGTCGACGTGCCGATTCTAGCGTGAGGGCTTCTGAAGCCCAGGTGAAAAGTCAGTGAAGAGCCGCGAACCCCAAGTTGCGGGAGCGCGATGTTGAGGCAAACGTCAGCGAAAAGCCGCCGACCCCGAGTTGCGGAAGCGCGATACTGAGGACAAATGACAGTGTCGTCTTGCCCTCCAGGAACCCAACAACGATGATGCACGCCTCGGAAACGCTAGCATGAACTTCCCCGGTGCGACGGCCACGTTTTAACACGAGTTTTTCAACCGGAACGTCGGAGCCAGCTGCAGTGCGTGCGTGACCGGTCGTGGTTCGAGCACAACGTGGTACTCGTTAGTGAAATTCGTTCCGAGGAACACCGAAGGAACACACGATAATTCATTTATCTTTATTTACAATAAAATATTATTACTGGACATCTGGGCTAAAAGCTGCAAGAAAACAGCTTGGCGGGACCCAGGAGATCATACATTCATCTCAACATGTGACAGGTAAACAGATAACGGATGTTTAAAAGCATCATACACAAAAATAAACAAGTTATTTACGCAGGAAGTAGAAATGATTATAAATTAATTAAAAACCTGTAATATTACATGTAGGACCAAAAAGAACACAAACAATGGAAAAAAACATAATTTAAGAAACTAACAAAGTTATGTTATCAATATTTCCTCGCTATTCAATGCTTCAGATCGTCTGAAACACTTGCTGTAGCTTTTTGGATGCTCGCCACCATAGTTAGAACGCACAAAGCCGTCTGTGAGCTTGCAGGACTCGTGCTTGCCACCGCAACGTTTGCATCGCTGTTCTCCCATGCAATACTTTGTCAGATGTTCAAATCGCTGGCACCTGAAACACGTCGTGGCGTCTCCACATAATCCTTGGTGTGAAGTCTCGTGAATGCACGATCGATCTTGTTTGGCGGCTCGGTGTTTGGAGCGAGTGTGGGGATCACAGCATCAGTGCGTTTTGTCACCTACTCGGATAATGTAACAGGGATACGACGATTCACTTCTTCGCATGTAACACTTCTGGTAGTTTGAGAAAGGCATTTAGTTCTTCATATGACTGTCATTTTGTCATTTAGAAGAGCTATGAATTGGGCTAGTTGGTGTGTATTCATTTTTTTGCGCGAAGTGCTGTAGCACGCGAGAGGGACGAAACAAGCACTGGATATGAAGCCGACACGAAGTGACAGAGGGTTGCGCTCCCCGGTGTCACTTCGTGTCGGCTTCATATCCAATGTTCGGTTCGTCCTGGTCGCATCCTACAGTACTTAGCGCAAGAAAAATGAATCATTTTGACACTTGGCTTATATTGCAAGTGTTCTTCATCTATGTATTCGGTATTCGCATATTTTACAGCATCCTAAAATTAAGAACAGCATTGGCTTGCTCCTCCTTTTGTACATACAGCAGTATAACTCTTGGAGTTGGGCTGCTTCTCTTGGCTAGCACTGTGTCTAAATGCTGCTCAATGTCAGTGCATCATCTGTTTGGATTCACTTGCCTGAAGTCAATTCCCTATTCGAGTTCCGTGATATTTATCCGAATCCCAACTGTTCAGTCAATACCATGGCGCACGACCTTCAAACCATCTTCATCCAGGTCAGTCATTTCTGCTACTACAGCAGCTACGACGATGTACTCATCTTGAATCAACCCGTTTCGTGGTATTCTGGGTATTCTGCCCCATCACCACCTTGTAAGAAGCCAGGATGGCTTCTCCCACAAGAAATTTTTACCACTGCAGCGCACACTTCTTTCACTCTCTGGACATCACCTGTTGTTACTTCATTAAAAAAACATAAAATGTCCGCGAAAACATGAAGTTGAACTGGCAATCCGATTACGTTGACAATGTCAACAAAAGGACGTTCACCAGGACGCTGCCCTGGGGAACGCCATATGGAAATGAAAGAGCTGATGCATGCCCTTTAACGACAACATACTCGCGAAATTGGCGTAGACTAGAATGTCGTCATATTGTGCCGATTCAACGGGAACCAAAATACCATACAAGACGCGAGGCCGAAACACCAGGTGTAAAGACGAACACGAATTAGGTCTGCAATTTCTCCTGAAGAATACTACTTTGAAGCATTAGGCGAAAAGTATACAAGCACTTTCACAATAAGCACAGCCAGGTTTAAGGCTGCATCAGTCCATGTCTGGCAGCTTAACATCACCAGCCACAATTTGTTTGCCTTTATTGAGCAGTGCCGTATACTGATATAATTTAGTAGAAATGTGACGTCGGAGAAAGGTGTTCCGTATGCAGCGAGCACAACGTTAGCTTGAACACATGTTTTAAGCTACAGACGCAATGTTTCAGCGTTCTTTATCTATTTTAGAACAGTTAATTCAGTGTTCGGTCTAATGACAATGTCTACTCCACCACCCTACTGGCTCTGTGCCTTCGGACTATTTTAAAGACTACATCTTCACCACGTATACCGCTGTCATGCCTTGTCTCTGAGATTACAATATGACGACTCAATGATCTATATGTTTAAAACTCTTCAAAATTATTCACAATGCTTCAAGCATTTATTGTTCCTAGATTGACACGCGCATCATTGGATAGTCAATCTGTCAAGCATCTCGTTATTCCAAATTGGCATATCATTATCCATGTGCCGGTTGTCGTGTACTAGGGAAGTCTTTTTTATGCGAAAGCATGAAATGGCCCATTGAGCAAAAAAGCCGGCGTCAAAAAAGCGCGCAGCGATGGTGCAGAGCGGGCGAAGCGGAACACCTGCACGTGAGGGGAGAGGGCTCTCGGAAGGCTGTGCTTGGTCCGTCTCACCCACATTGGGCTGAGGCGCTGCGCGCAAGGCCGCCAGGCGAGTGCATCAGCTATGCCCAGTAGGGCTGAGAGAGAAAGTTACTTGGATTCTCAGCAATATCGTCCAAATGATTCTGGTCAACAGCCAACAGGCTAACGTAATAATAACCGACCCCAATTTAATCGCAACCTCGTTCACGTGCCCCGCAGCAAACCTCGAAAGCAATACTCGCAGCGCATAACTTGAAAGACCACTCAGTGGCGTTCAGTTTGAGATTAATGATTTCGCATTCACAATTCATAAGAAGTGCCTGGATATCCTCGGATATTTTTTCGAGAGTTTTCAGATGTTGTGCTTGCCTAAAGTAGTGTTCATAACTTAACGTTTCTTTAGAATGGTCATATTGAACAGATATATCTGCTCAATATGACACTCTAAAGAAACGTTAAATTATAAACGCTAGATACCTATTAATGTTTGTATTTCGGCTTTGTTTAAAATAGTTTTCCTTTCGCTGAAATGCTGTAAAAAATATGACGTGTCATTTATAACAGGTTATGCCAAGGCTATGAATGCAGTGACAGTTATTTAACTCCAAATTTGTCGTGAAATATTCCTGTGATCACAATAGGTTTAAAATCTGCTCCCTTGTCATCAGGAATACCAAAGACTAAAATTTGAGCGCCTACTTCTGTCTTCTTGATCGGTCAATTTGATAGCCCGGAAACGTGGAGTACTATGGGATGCTTTACTCGTGTTTTCAAGTGCATCTATTCAAGCAGTTTTGATTCGAAGCTGGGAAACATGCTTTCAATCTGATTTAGTCTAGCATTCGTACCAGTAAGCTCTTATCTACCTTTAGTGAGATAGAGAATTTGAGACAATAATATTGCGTACGAGAGCAAACTTTTTTTTCTTTTAAGCGCTAAATGTCCTCAATATTGCAAAATTGCAGTTAACATTACATAAATGGAAAGCATAACCTTCAGGACGCATACGCCTGCTATTGTTCAACGACGCTACTAACAATTTTGAGGCCAAGAAATAGCTGCTTAATCATGAGGTAAAGCACTTGTAAACCAAAGAAAGGATTTACAACTGCACAAAATTCCGGAGAGCAGTATAAATCTACGTATCAGAATATTTTTACAGCGAAGCTGTAAAATTATTGCGATACGTAGATCCTAGATACGTAGATACGTAGAAAAATATTGGGCTCACTCTTCGATGGTCGCGTCCGGCAATAGAAAAAAAACACCGCATATCCACGGGGTGAATGATGATGAGTGGGCGAAGCTCCGGAGGGAATCATCGGTAAACCGTGAATCTTCCGTGTAATTCGCCCAGTCTCGCCGCACTAAATCGAACGATTGACTTCCACCAATGACACGCGCCATATGTGACGTCATTCATATTTTATAACAGCGCCCTTCATTATAATTGCACCATCTCCCGCTTAAGGGGACGCTAGCACAAACGCGTTAGAAACGTGCAGTACTCTCTAGTAAGGGGGAGAGGCCACAGCGTCTTACGCAGCTGTTTACACATGCCGGAACGTGCACCGCGTTTGCCAACAGCATCACATGACTGCTGAGAGAGTATAACCCCCGTATACATAAACGCTCCTCGACTTGAACTTGACTTGCCACCGCCTTCAACGCGTTTCGAACGCGCTGCCCAAGGCGGTGGCAAGTCAAGTTCAAGTCGAGGAGCGTTTATGAATACGGGGTAAGGCGGAGAGGCCACAGCGTCTTACACCAGCTTCTTACACGGGCCGTAACGCGCTAGCACAAACGCGTTAGAAACGCGCAGTCTTTCGTTAATGTTGGGTATTTATTATTGCGATAGCAATTACATGGACACTCAAAAGCAGATTTCTGCCGTCGGCGTCGCCGTCGTCGTCGCCGTCGCCGTGAGGTTCCGTATGACGTCAATGGAGATGAAATCGTCGCCGCGCGCCGAACGCTGTATGTGCGAGTGAAAGGGCGCGAGGGGTGGTGGTTAAAACATTTATTAATTCTTGAGCCTTATGTTTACAGCCTATTGATGGGTTGGCTCGATATCGCGTAGGGTGGCCAGGAGCTTATGGCTTTCAGCGACTGTTAGAGCCCAGCCCACCAGCTGCTTTTGTGCGACCGGGTCCGAGCTGGAAACCGCGACCTCCCATCGCTCTATGTCGGGGAGTTCCCATTCGGAAGGTGGCTGGAGCTCAGAGCAAATGTAGAGGATATGGTGAAAGTCTGCTCTGAGTGCACCGCAGAGGGTGCATTCAGGTTTAGCTGTGGCACCAAGTGCCTATTTATATCAGAGGCTCCGGCAACAGTCACCAACGCCGCACGCATTTTGAGCGAACGCGGGCAAAACGCCGACGGCATCGACAACAGTTCAGCGTGTTGCCGGTGCTGCTGCATGTCCAAGTTTATACAGCTGATAAAGCTAATATCATTATTCCGTATAGCTCTCTACAAATTTGCTATCGCAATTGATGCTTCGCCTTTCAGGTGAAACTGCGACAACTTTTTGTCATCGTGGTGCGTGTGTCCATGTGCGCTTCGTGGCGTAATGGTTAGCGCCGCGCGTTCGGAAGCGAGGGGTCCCTGGTTCGATTCCGCGCTACGGCCACAACTTTCGGAATTTTTAGGGGCGATGCTCCTTAGGGTGTGGCTCTGTCCCTCCTCTGTAGTAGTCGTAGTAGGTAGCCACGTCTACTTTTATGAGAAAAAAAATTTCCGAAAGTTGCGTCCGTAGCGCGGAATCGAACCAGGGGCCCCTCGCTTCCGAGCGCGCGGCGCTAACCACTACGCCACGAAGCGCACATGGACACACGCACCACGATGACAATAAATACCCAACATTAACGAAAGACTGCGCGTTTCTAACGCGTTTGTGCTAGCGCGTTACGGCCCGTGTAAGAAGCTGGTGTAAGACGCTGTGGCCTCTCCGCCTTACCCCCGTATTCATAAACGCTCCTCAACTTGAACTTGACTGGCCACCGCCTTCAACGCGTTTCGAACGCGCTGCCCAAAGTGGTGGCAAGTCAAGTTCAAGTCGAGGAGCGTTTATGAATACGGGGGTTATACTCTCTCAGCAGTCATGTGATGGCATCGGCCAACGCGGTGCACGTTCCGGCATGTGTAAACGGCGGCGTAAGACGCTGTGGTCTCTCGCCCTTACTAGAGAGTACTGCACGTTTCTAACGCGTTTGTGCTAGCGTCCCCTTAAGCGGGAGATGGTGCAATTATAATGAAGGGCACTGTTATAAAATAGGAATGACGTCACATATGGCGCGTGTCATTGGTGGAAGTCAATCGTTCGATTTAGTGCGGCGAGACTGGGCGAATTACACGGAAGATTCTCGGTTTACCGATGATTCCCTCCGGAACTTCGCCCACTCATCATCATTCACCCCGTGGATATGCGATGTTTTTTTTGTTTTTTTTCATAAAAGTAGACGTGGCCACCTACTACTACGACGACGACTACTACTACTACTACAGAGGAGGGACAGACCCACACCCTAAGGAGCCTCGCCCCTAAAACTCTCATTGGCCGTATTTTGTATGTGCGAGTGAAAGCGTGTGAGGGCGAGGACGCGCTTACAGGGGAGTGAACGCACGGCGGACAGCAAACGCCACTTCCCAGTGGAAGGGGAGCAGTGAGCTAGGAGGGCATCGAAGCACCCTAGACTGTACGTGTGCGTGCCCGCTCTTCCACTGCGGCGCATGCGCGCAGCCCTACCGGCCTACTGCCGCCTGCGCCGCGTACTCTCTGGGCTCTCGCCTGCCTCTCCCCCAACAGTGTCGACAACGGCGTTTAGCCGCTCCGTCACGTAGCCAGCGTTTTGACACCGGTTGTGTGCGGTCCCAAAAACAACGCGCACAACTGTTGGCGACGGGGCAGCGTTTTGCCCACGTTGGCACCGAACGCGCGTGGCGTTGGTGACGTGTTTATGAAGAACGTTCCATCCTTTGCCGTACACCCTATAGCGGTGTACCGTAGCGACCATAAAGCCAATGTCCCTGTGGTCACTAAGTAAATGAAAACCACCTCATCATATATATTTCTCTTTCTTTAATAGTTCAAATAACCAATTACACCATCACATCTTAATAGGCACAATTGGAAATATATAATTCCCACCATAGTACAGCTTCGCTGGTCTTCCATCTCCACCCCAGTGGTAGGGCTGACAGTTTTTCTTGTGTGTGCTCGCTATACAGGAGGATCCAGGAGGGGCGTTATCAGCACATCCTCTTTTCTGAGTGGCTGCCATGGCAACTGGGTCCAAGAGTGATGGAGGAGTACGACCTCAGCGTCATTAACACGGGCCGCACCACTTACGACGACACGCTGGATGCCACACTGCGCAACGAATTCTCATCCGCCCACTTTCGCTACGCACATACCAACGTGCCTGGTGCATACCGGAGGTTCGCTGCATATCTGGGTGTATTCTTTGAGCACTGTCGGGCTGGTACTACATTTTGTTTCCGTGGCGGATTCTTAGACCTAGTTTATGCATCAGTAACTACAGCGGCTTTACAAAAAACGGCACTCTACAGTCATGTGCGCGCTATAATTTAAGTACAATCTAACTATTCGCGCTTGCAAATAGAGAACACTGACGTAGCCTCGTGTTGACTTTAATGAAATTCATTATAACTTCGTTCGCAAGTAAGTAGCTTAACCCTCTGGCATACTCATACTTAATTATTACGATAATAATTGATTTCAGCTCCTTAAAGGCCCATCACAAACGAACAAATTCAGGTGTACTTTCCGCTCACGAATATAATCAGCGTGCTTTCCCGGCAAGTAAGCGATTTACTTGGAAGGAAATTCGTGGCTCAGGACGGAAATATTCGTGTTCCAATTATATTGACTACAAACGAAAGGCAATGACCATCATTCATTCAAAATTCCACTCCGTCACACACCAACGGGCTCGGAGGATAGGCATTGCGGGCTGAATGAGTGAGGGTTCTTTATTTATAAACGAGATTTATGAAGTATTTCGCACGCACAAGTGTGCATGTGTAATTCCAGTGAATTCCCTTGTGAAAAAGTTCCGAACAAGTGGCAAACGTTTTTTTTTATTTCTCATTTCTTTTCAGATGTGACATACATACTTTTTGTGATGAAATGTTCGGCATTCCTAAATGCAATGATCAGTAAAATTTACGCCAATAATTATTCATTCTGCATTTCTAACGTAGCATGGTACCAGTTGACCGTTTTATAGGCATAATCTCGTTTACGAAGCTTTGTCCAAGGCAGCAGCAGCACATTAAAGAGCCCCTAAACCAACCAGAAGTCGAAATTCAGTTGTGGTATTGCAGTCGTGCACGAGTCTACAACGAACACGTAGCCGCGAGAATTTTTCGAAATGGTGCCGTGATAGTGAAGTTACGCGCGTTTGATGATCAAAAAACGGCCCTCGCTCGTTTCGCTCTTTCCTTCGCTATTCTCCTCGTCGGGTGGTCTCCCCTCCTCGCCAAGTACTTCTCTAAAGGTCACGTGACATAGGTCATCGCCAACGCGCTTCTCAAAACACTGCCTACTTCCGGTTAAGGCGCGTCCACGCTAGCGGCACGAACCGGCCGCCAGTGCTGTAGAACGTCTGCCGCGCGAGAGGTGTCCAAAGTAGACGGCAGTTCAGCCCGCGCCCGCCCGCTGCACGATCAATCGGCCAATCGACGACCGCGAGGCTGCGCGCCTCCCCCACCGGCAGCTCAGCTGCAGTGCACGGCTATCGCCGGGAGACGACGGGCTCGGCTGTGCTCGCGTCGCTGCCGACGGCGCCGCTAATATCAGCGTATTTTTCTTCTTTGTGTACAATTATTGCGAAAAGCGATTACAACGATAAGAAAATATTGCGGCTTGTGAGCGCCGGTATTTCATCTCGAAGCCCCGTCCGTTTTAGCTTTGAAGGGAACCAGAAAAGGCCTAGCGAGGATATCGGTGCCGTCGAACGGTCAGCGGCGGTGAGGCTGGCGCACAAATGAGTCCCGGTCTCATGCTCTCTACGTACGGCAAGGAAATCTCGCCGCTCGCGTAAAAAACCGTTGTCGAACGGCGGCCCGCGAATGGAAAACGGCGTGCGGCGAGTTAGCGTGCCGGTAACGTGGACGTGGACTCGGTGCTTCTCGGCTACCCGCTGTTGCTGCGGTGCCGGCCCTTATGCGAAGCGTGCCGCACTATAGACCCTGTGTTGCGCGCGCGTCTGGAAAGGCCAACACTGTCACACTCTGTTCGCGCAGATAATCAGACCGCTAAGCACGACTGTGTTGGAACGCCAGCGATTTGGTACTTGCGCTGCGGGCTGTAATTACCGATTCGCAAGGGCGTACAAACGAGCAACACGACGAGGAAGAGCAGAAAGCGCGCGTCCCTGGTAGCAGACTAACCGGAAGTCGTAGGTTCTTGTTCAACCAATGGACATCGTTTCCACGGTTGACATCACCACATTCCCCCTGCTGACATTGTGACGACCAGTGGGGATACCGGAAAGGCGAGGGCCGGAGGACGGCATTTTTTTTTTTTTTTTTTTGCCGCTCCTGCTGGCGTAGCGCTGCAGCGTTTGGCATCATGGATCTTGGCGGCATGCTGAACTCAATGCGCGTGTTTACTAGAAATGTTAAAAAAATATCTGAGGTGGTTTGGGGCCCTTTAAATATTGTGGAACAGTAATAGATCAGTTCCATTTCACCTAATATTAACCTTTGCATCTAGTTTTCCTCGGCGTTAGCATTTTTGAATATTTGATTTGAGAAATATATGCCTAAAAATTGAAAGCTGCGGTATATTCTTCTGATTCTGCTCGGCCGATAGTAACCGCTTATTGAAGGCCTGCTTTATGTGGCAGGCCTTGTGGCGGTCATACATGGTTGCACCTCGCCAACCAAACTTTTCAAGCACACCTGGCCACCGATGGTTTCAACCAAATTAACTTTATGTCTGCTGGTTGCATATGTCGAATGCGAATAAAATTTGCTCTCAGTGATAATTAACATAACTGAGGTGTATCTTAAATAACTGAAATAAAAAAAATTGAACGTCAATTACGGCCGTATATACTTTCACAAGGTAGTGACAGGTGAGTTTTAAGCATCACCAGCGCAACTACTTAATGGGGAAAAAATGTGTCTTTACCGAGCTCACTTATGCCTAGATAGCAAAGAAGCACTTATCTCGGTCAGCAGTTAGCACGGTCGGTTGTTGGCGAATCAAATTACAGGGCTCAAATGCGCCCGCCCTTTGTACGTGTACCATGTGCCTCACAGAGCGACCACATGCTCGCTTATTGATGAAGAAATGTATTGCACTGCTTGCTTGGCATGTAGAATATCATATACAAGTCTGTCGTAATAACAAATTTATGACGAAATCCACGAAGTTTCTAATATAGCAAGCACTACTTGAACGAAAGTAACTAAATAACAGTGGTAAAGCTGTGATTAACAAGTTATTACAACCACAGTACAAAATAAAGGCATACGTGCCATTATGTAGCACTGAGATCATGTGCTTCATTAGCATCGCTTTCATGATCAAATTGTAACATGCATCTCAATCGTAATTGTCGCAAGGAACTGCAAGACTTTCGCATCATCTCAGCGTAGTCTAATATCAGATAATCTCTAATAGCCTCCGCAGACCCTTTGTACATTATATAGCTCATTTCCTTCAACCTTTTTTTTTTTCGAAATTCCCTCCCAGGCTATTACTCAAATTGCTTATCCTGGATATGAAATCCCCGCATGTGGCGCTATACGAAAGTGGTTTGATCATATTCTTATCATCCGCTTTCAATAAATTGCGCACTAAATCGATCTAGGCTTATGTGTTGTCACATACGGCGGAAAGCTGCCTTGAAGTGTGTTTCGAGTTCCTCGACAATGCAGGAAAATCTAGGATGCATCAGCAACATAATAATGCTCGCCTTTTCATGAGGGCATCCTGAACTACATGCACATAGTTCCATGTTCATCTCTGGGTTTAAGCACTGAAATTAAGTTTTTAACATAGCAAGCAGGATGACATGGTATACTTCTACGTACATGAAGATGAATATTTTGCAATATAAGGCGTGTATTTATATAAAAAGAAAGCTTTTTACATTCGTATCATAGCAGTAAACAATCAATAACAGCTTGTAAAGCATATATATCCCCATAGCTGCAATCGAGTCTCAAGAAAACGGTTCATCAAAGACGCTACTCCAGTTTGATCATTACCTATTACTTCGCCTGATTAAACTATATGCGACTGGTGGCACTGTGTCTCTTATAAATTCGACAAGAAGCGGAGTAAAGGTGGCTAGGTGTAAACTAAAGAGCGAATGTATGGGGCAGTTTTGCGTACCGAATCTCTTGTTTTTACAGGATTGACCAGAAAGGACAAAAATTGGCTGTTCTCAAACTGAAAGACGCCTACTTCGTGCCACTGAATGACACCTACCATCCCGTAGACGACGTTCTCCGGGGATCAGTTGAACAGCCGATGGAACCATTCAACAGGTAGGTGGATCAGGGCCAAGAGCTTTTTCTAGTCAAGTTTATTTACAACATGCACAAAGTACAGTTTTCAAGGCCACCCTGGCAAGAAAGCTGTAAACATACAGCTTGACGAGGCCAGGGGGCCACCACCAGGCAACAGCAGCAGCGAACACGTTACGTTGTGTAGTCATAGCCCATGGAAAGGTGCAATAGCCTATATGCGATAGAAAAAGGGAATGATAAAGCTGGAACATTATACGAGGTGGGAACATATGACAGCATCTAAATAGCACAGATAACGCAGCAGACAATTTTTTTCAACAAGGTCTATGTGTGAGTTCCAGATCATGTGACTAGAAAATACATCGCCCAAAATTTTATGTTCCTGTACTACATTTAGTGAGTGGGAACCTTTGTTTAGGTCAACGCATGACACAGATTTGTTCTTTGCAGCAAAAACAGTGGTCTTTTTTTTCTACATTGATCTGTAGGCTGTTGCATAACGACCACTCGAACACTTTGGACAGCACATTATTGGCGTGTAAAAACAAGTCTGACTCGTTATCAAAAGAAACAAAGAGACTGGCGTCGTCCGCGTATAGAACAAAATCTGTACACTTATCAATAGAAGGCAAGTAATTCACATATACATTATATAAAAAGGGGCCCAAAGTGCTTCCCTTAGGTACGCCACTCAGTAATAGGCGAAAGGATGACGTAGAACCATTTATAACTACACACTGCTGTCGATCGGAGAGATACGACTGCAAAAGTGAGTGAACGCCACCTCGTATGTCATATTCTTCTAGTTTTGTTAAAAGTATGTCATGATAGAGTGAGTCAAATGCTTTGCTGTAATCAATGAAGATTGCAAGATGTTTCTTGCCCGTGATAACGCGGCCGTGGTTGCGATTGTCAGCCAGGACTTCGGCGTTATTATAGGGGCATCCTAAAAGCACGCTGTTGCACTTGTACGTATTTACCTTCAAATTTTCTTGTCTTTACTTCCAGTATTAATTTTTTAATACCTAGGGAGACATAGTGTGAACCGGCCTTTTCGGGCGACCTTCTACCTCAAACAGATCAAAAGAGAATGCACTGTTTTCCACTCGTTGACTAACATCACAGGAATCGCTGTTTTTATCATGACACATTTGTGAAAATAAACCTTATAGCGAAAAACTTCATCTTCTGACCGTTCATGTCATTAACGCTGATAGGACTCTCCGTGCATCTTTCGGTTTGTGACTGCGTGCCGCCGTATAAATAGTTTATTTATTTATTTATTTATTTATTTATTTATTTATTTATTTATTTATTTATTTATTTATTTATTGAAAATACTTTCAGGGCCCGAAGGCACTACAGAAAGGAGTGGGGAAAAATGACAAGACGTGCAACTAACAAAAATAATACAAGGCATTTTGTAAAGCGATCTTGAACTCGTGAGCATCAGTTATGCTTGCGATTGTGGAGGGAAGGTGGTTCCATGCGACGCTTGTCCTAGGAACAAAAGAGTCATTACACAATTTTGTGCGACAAGACGGTAGACCAACCTTGAAGCGATGATCGGTCCTTGAAGAAATATAATGAGGTGGATGAAACAGGATGTCCTTTAAATCGTTGTTATAATAATAGATTTTGTGAAAAATATTAAGGCGAGATGACTTTCGACGCAACGAAAGGTCAGGCAAGTTTAGGGTTTTCTTCATAGACGTGACACTGGAATGACGTGAATAATTCGATAAAATGAAACGTGCTGCGCGATTCAGAATAGCTTCAAGAGTTTGAATGAGGGTGGTCTGAGTAGGATCCCATATGGCGCATGCGTACTCTAACTTAGAACGTACCAGGGTTTTGTAAAGTGTTAACTTCAGGGACGATGGGGCATCAATAAAATTTCGACGCAGATAGCCAAGCATGCGATTCGCGTTGTTAGCTACATATTTGACATGCGTATTCCACGAAAGGTTAGAAGAAATGTGAACACCAAGGTATTTATAACTGTCAACAGCTGGTAATGGAATATTATTGATGGAGTAAGTACGCGGACAATGAGTAGTAGCGTGGCGAGAAACTCGCATGCTTTTACATTTAGTTGGGTTAAGTGTCATGAGCCATTGATTGCACCACTCAAACACCCTATCTAGATCGTGTTGCAGATTGATATAATCAGCATGGTTAGTAATTTTCTGGTAAATTACACAGTCATCTGCAAACAGTCGCACAGTTGAGAAAGAAAGGCAAGTATGAAGATCATTAATATAAATCAAGAAAAGTAGAGGGCCCAAAACGGACCCTTGCGGAACACCGGATGTGACGGGGGAATTAGCTGAACAAAAGTCATTAGCTGTCACATACTGGCTACGGTTAGAGAGAAATTCCTTAATCCATGCAAGTACACTGGGGTCTATGTTAAGTTGATTAAGCTTGAATATAAGTAGGTCGTGTGAGACGGAGTCAAATGCTTTGGCAAAATCTAAATATATGCAATCAGTATCAACGTCATGATCCGCGTTAATAAATAAGTCGTTGGTAAAACATAGCAATTGCGTTTCGCACGAAACTGTTTTACGGAATCCATGCTGATAAATACTGAAGAAGTAATTGGACTCAAGGAATTCGACGAGATGCGAGTATATTATATGCTCTAAGATTTTGACTGGGATGGATGTTAATGATATGGGACGGTAATTATTGGGGGAATGTACATCACCAGATTTATGCACAGGGACCACCTTCCCTATCTTCCAGTCAGAGGGCAGTGTCGACACCTGTAATGACTGTTCAAAAAGCTTTGACAATATCAATGAAGAATACACTTGTGTACACTTCATCATTTTTGATGAGATACAATCTGGGCCGGCCGATGACGACACCTTTAAATTGACAATAAGCCTTTCTACACCAACTGCATCAATAGCGATGGGATCCATTGGTAAAAAGTTGGTTTTTGGTATTTGTAGAAACACCGTGGGAATGCTCTTATTAAAATGAGTAACAAACACATTGTTCAGAACATTGCAGCACTCGCTTTGAACTACTGGAACATTAGATTGGAATAATTGAATGTATGTCCCTTTAGAACCGTTAATAATGCTCCAAAATTTTGCGGGGGTTAGAAAGCAGTAGCAAAGGAAGAGTTTTATGATAGAATTCCTTCTTTGCTTTTGAAAGCGCAGTACAGAATTCTCGGTTAAATTTTTGATAGCAAGACCAGTGGTCTGTTCTGGCTGTTAGCTTTGCCCGTCGAAATATCCGCTTATTTTTGTTGCGCATGTGCTTTAACGTGTTATGAAACCACGGAGAGCGAGGACTCGATGAAACTTTTCTTTTAGGTACAAAGCGATCAATTAGGGACAAGAGTTTGTTTTTATAAAGCAACCAGTTGTCCTCAACCGACCGCTGCTCAAAACCAGCAAAAAAACTATCAACAAAGGCCTGTAGTTCCACATTCATTCCAGTAATATCTGCTTTGCTGTAGTCTTGGATGACCCTGGTTTTTTTCTTGTTGGAAACCCGTGCTCGCAGGGTGAAGTGAATTATAGAGTGGTCGCTAATTCCCGGTGAATGAGTTAAGCAGGAAGCTAGATCTGGTGTAGTTGTAAGCACTAAGTCTAGAATGTTAGCGGCAGTGGGAGTTGTACGAGTGGGAAAGTGAACGAGCTGAGTTAAGTTGAAGTCTTGACAAAAAGTTAAAAATTCCTTGCTTTCAGCTGAGTTGTGTTTTAAGGAAACCGGGGTCCTTTCCCACCTAATGTCTGGAAAATTGAAGTCGCCAAGTATGAAGAGGGGCGATTTTGGGTATCTGACGAACAGCTGATTGACAGCATCGTGCAGGTCATTACAAAACGACAGTGATGCAGTTGGTGGCCGATAGCAAACAGAAAAAATTATTTCGCGAGAATCAATGAGCACGCGTACACACACAAGCTCAAGTGAAGATACAATTGGAATAACATGAGAAGCAAGAGTGTCGGCAACCGCCAACAGATGGCAACCGCCAACAGAGGCAACCGCCAACAGTTCCTAATGTCATTACCAATATTTGTCTACTGCAGTGCTTTCAGCCTACGTAATTTATCTATTTAGCCTATTATGGCGACCTAGTGGCCTACGTTGTCTACCAGCTCTCGCTAGTAGCTATCTGCTCGTGGTCACGATGAAGTTGTAGTCGTGTCATCGTTATTATACCAGGTTCGTCGTCTGATTCTCCTCTTGCCGTTGTCATCATGCCTTCTACACCGGTCCAGTGCCCAATTAAGCTATTGCGCCACTAGGTTTGTGCCCATAGTCACGATGTCGTCATCATTGTTGCATCGTTGTCATTCCAGCTTTGTTAACCGATCCTCATCACACAATTGCCGTCAGGCCGTCGTAATCATAGAGTCGTAATGCCGCCATGGTCCTCCTATAGCCGTCACTCGGGCTTCGACATCCGACTTTCGTCACAATATCGGCGTCGCAGGCTCTTTTTTTTTTGATGGTCGTCGCCCTAAAGTCGCATACTCATCATCCCATTGTCCTCATACGAATAGAATGGCGCGGTCATCCTGCTCTCATCAAGTATTCGTTGTACCGTCGTCGTAATGATATGGAGGCCTCTGGGCTGTCGTGCTACAACAGTCTTAGGTATGAAGTAAGAAGGTGTGAAAGGGGGGGGGGGGGGCTTTCGCAAATCAAACTCTAAATCAAGTGAGCATGCAATGGTGGATAGCTACGCCAACTTTCCTCGTTACTGTTAAGTCGCCCTCAGAAGGAACATCCACTAACCCTTAAAGGTTACCATACTTACAATACCCTACAGCTACCACTGAAACAGGTTTGTGCATTTAAACATGCTTATTAAACACCTGTTACTAATTTTCGGATTTTCCTTGATTCCATATTGCTTTTGTTACTTTTAATATTTCTACACATTACAGGTTCGGCGACCACGGCGTCACGCATTTTCTCTTCCGGCGGCCCTGGCTTCCATACGGCGATGACCTGTTTGCCATCGACACTCAGAGGGCCCGAGACCACGGCGTTCGACCTTACGTTGACTGGGTTAAGCAGTGCCAGAACATCACCATCACCAACTTCGACGACCTCCACCAGGTGATGCCCGAGGAGACGGCCCAGCTTTACGAGAAAGTCTACGAGTGAGTGCACGAGTAAGGCCACTGCGACAAACAGCGTTATGTGGCTTAAGCAGTGTCCGGTTGGGCGATGTATGGGTGACAAATTTCAAAGCGGCAGGACCGTCCTAAGATCTCTCTAGCAGCAAAAATTTCCCTCCTGCAGAATCAAGGTACGGAAATTTTGGTTGCTGAACGAATGTTTAACATGCGTCCTAGTTGGAGATTTCCGCTGCTGACTGCAGGATTTATGGAAATGTCTAGCGTAATGCCTCGACGAACAATTTTCATCAAAGTGGCTAATAGTAGTCTGCATGGTAGATCACTTGAAGTCGTTCATTTCGGAAGGTACAAAGAAAGAAAAAAAAAATCTTGGCTATCCCAGTCCATGTGCGTATCTTAGTCGCCATTGTGATGCAATTCAATGGTGAATGATTGTATCTATGGCACTTTGCGCACGTGTACGTGGTGGTCATATTTCCTTGAATCCATCCTCTTTTTTACATAAAGATACGCGCGTTTCGTAAGAACGTAAGGTGCAGGCTGGCAAATGCTACGGGAAGTTGTAGAACGCCGCCCTACTCTTTAGTAAGGAGTAGACAGACAAATCTAAATGAATAATGGGGAGAATGGAAGGAAAGAGGGAGTAAAGAACAAGATTACAGATGGCAAAGAAATATATAAAGCTACCACCAAGGCCAACGCAGGGAAGTGTGAACAGGAAGGTCATGGTAACTCACACAAATTCAAGAGGGACAAAAAATAAAGGGTACTCAGAAACTGACAAGAAATGTCTCCGAGGCCCCAATACTTGCTGCAAAGTACTGCATGGCAATTGCGTACATTTGTTTTTTCGTTAAAGGTTGCTCATATCTCATCGCACTTGTAGCACTGCTCTTTTTTCTTTAATGAGGATGGCATGCGACAAAAAGGCGCTCTTTTCATCGCAGCATCCGTTGGGTGACGCTTAACATAGTGTTTGGAGATCACTGACTCGCCAACGTAGAAAAAGTATTGCACAGGTTCTTGTTTACAACTCCTCGGATACTCCTGGGCTTAGGGTACACTTTTATGCAGGTAATTGTAGTTCGTGGTTAGAAAGCACAGTATGTGGAGCGCAGAGGTTTGGACGCCTTTATACAGGCTGTTTCAGCGAACACTTTTAAAACATTTTGAAGGAAGCCTGTGGCAGATCGCACAATTCTAGTTCACGATTGGGTCTACTCGAAGAGGCGGACATTACTTGCAGAACAAATTGAAACGCATCATCAATTAATTAACAAAAATCACTAATTATGTTTTAAATAATTACCTTATGGCCTATATTGCAACTTACAAGTTCTAGCTGTGGAGTTCGCAAGGCGGATCCACTTCAAACGAATTATCAGGATGACACCAATTTTGAGATAATAATTCCCGATTTGTGCGGAGAAATGCATTGGCGTTCCAGTTACTTTTGTGATGCAATGCCCAAAAGGACGTTTTTTAAAGAAACTAACTGGAACATCAATGCATTTCTCTGCAAATTTCGGGAATTATTATCTAGAAAATGGTGTCATCCAGAGAATTCGTACCAATAGGATCCGCCTTGCGGACTCCACTTCTAGAATTTGGGAATTGCAATATGGGCCATAGAGTAATTAGTTAAAAACTTAAGTAGTGATTTTATAAATTAGTCGAATATGGATTTCAATTCGTTGTACAAGTAATGTCCGCCTCTTCGAGTAGACCAGCTCATGAACTAGAGTTGTGCTATCTGCCACAGGCAACCTTTAAAGAAATTTGAAAGTGTTCGCCGAAACACCCTCTATGTTTCTGAAAGCACTTCAGTGCCGCGTCGGGTATGCGCAGTCGCCTTCCCGTGTGGTGCGCTGTTTTTTTTTTAAGTATTGTTCGCATCAAGGCATGTCTGAACCGAACACTACTTGTTACGACTTCGTACTTTCATCTTACAGATCGGGCAGCTGCCAGCGTGTCTGAAAAGTTCAATGCACATGTGAGCAGCAAGTTTCCATAGAATGACTAATTTCAAGCAAGAAAGGGTGGCTAATTCTAGCGAGATCTCCGTCTAGTTTTTTATTGATCTATAAACATTTCACAGCACATAAGTTCAGGACAGAACATAACCGTTCTAAATAATCTTATATTGCAGCTGTGATTTCACGGTTGTATGTATTTGATATTTTTATACAAAGATTTCTAAACTTGACCACGTAATTGACCAGTTTCGGACTGGCCATGTGAGAGAGTGAGGAAGTCGATAACCATGGAGATATCTCCCCCTCATCCTCTATTCTTAGCAAATACAGCTGGAAGTGAAGCCTATAAGAAAAATTCCAGCTCGCGTTAGTGCTTGGCCAATAGGTGCTAAGCGTTTTTTCGTCTTCTACCCTTGCTTGATGTGTAACGTGTTTAACATCCGCCAGAGCGGTAGCTTGCTGAAACCGCATGTAAAGAAAACGTAATAGTATCGCTCCGCGTAATAGTATGCAACCGCGTGAAGAAGGAATTCGTCCAACCATGTCGCTCTGCACGTGGTGGGAGCGTCGGCCTGGTAGTAGGAAAGGCTGAGCCGGGGACTTGGTGTGACTCGTCACTTTGGCGAATATGCAGGGCATATGAGTGCGAGTGCAGTTACGTATATTGGTGTTCATGTGATGCCAGACGCACCGTTCCTCTGCAAAACACTGCGTAGCTCGGCTACCAGGGTGATAAATATCGTGCAAATAGTGAAGTAGAGCGCGCCGGCGGCCACGGTTTCGGAGTGGCGAAGATTCGCTGATATGTCACGCCAGAGTTGTCTTGACGCACACGGATGATGTAACAGCTTCAGTCTGAGAGAAGGAGAGCTATTACGTAGCGCTTGCAATTCAGCATCTTCAAGCTGCGCCAGCGTCACGACGCGCTTCATCTACGGTTTGCGTAGGGGAGCTATTAACAGCTATCCGGGAAAGTGCGTGAGTAGATCGATTGTCCGCACTAGTTCAGGTCACCAGTGTAGAAGCGGCACATCAAGATATGACGGCTGATTCCGAAACCTAATTGCTAACCGCGTGTCATGCTCGTGCGCTCGCCACGAACCGCGCATATTTATTCTCTTGTTTCTCTTGCTCGTTCATTCTGCAAGCCACCTTAATAAGGTGTGGGAAGAGAGCGCTAAGAGGGCCATCTGCAGGAAGAATAATTTTTTTCAATGGGCAGTCACGTATTGGTATCTTAAAAACGTGCCAATTGACTCTCTCGCGACTTCAGCACACAACCTCGGCTTCACTGGCATTGTAATGTATATTAGACAAAAAAGAAGGTGCATTAGCGCTTTTAAACGATGTTTTCAATTTGCCAACAGCAGAGCGTAATTTCGCCGTCAAGCACGTGCATGGCTTTCATGTGCCGTGCAGGGATGTTCGAGACATCGATCTTGTTTCGGGAGCCCTATCCGAGACACGCCTCGACGGAGCAGAGCTTGGTGCCACCTTCGCTTGTGGTGTAGCCAGGCAGTTTCGCCTACTGAAATACGCTGACAGGTTTTACTACGAGCATGCCAACCAGTCGGGTTCCTTTAGTGATGGTAAGAACTTTGACGTATTTATAAAATGCAATCAGTCCCTTGAAATGGCACTTGAAATTTATGGAGCGCGGCGATGACATAGCACTCGAGGACGGAAAATATAAGATTGGTGTTCTCAGACATCGTGCAGTTCATGAAATAAGTATTGGCATCTACGTAACAGTAGGACTATTTCGAATAGCAACATTTCCTTTTGTGTATCTCACTCAAGCTTGCGCGCAAGGCCTAGACTATTTGGCCAGTAGCATAGGATCAATAGTGTGAAGACCATGAGGGGCGGCCGAAAAAATTTTTGCTGCGAACGCGAATTTCTATGTTTATTTTCGATTTATGGACGGAGACATAGACAGAAACCTAAAATAAGCAGTGGACAAATTTTAGTCCCCAGGCAATATGAACTCAAATTTGGTGCTAAGAAGATATTGCCTATTCTACCTCTAAGTGATGCTCCAGTAATTTCTGATTTATCTCAAGCCAGCCGGAGCTTGCATGACGACCGCTAGAAATCTCCAGGACGCTCGACACTCTTAGAATGTTTCCTGCACCCGCCATGGTTGCTCAGTGTCTATGGTGTTGGGCTGCTGAGTACGAGATGGCGGGATAAAATCCCGGCCACTGCAGCCGCATTTCGATGGGGGCTAAATGCGAAAACACCCGTGTACTTAGATTTAGGTGCACGTTAAAGAACCCCAGGTGGCCCAAATGTCCGGAGTCCCGAACTACGGTGTGCCTCATAATCATATCGTGGTTTTGGTGCATGAAACCCCATAATTTTCAAAATTTTTCCTGTACCCACTGCGCCTTATGCTGTCTTAGAGCAATAATTGTAATCTGCCTTGCTTGCGTTTCCTTTCTTGCAAACTCTGCGCTCGCTACTTTCCTGTCGTGAATGCTAAGTCGCGCTGATACTGAGCATGCCGCTCGTGGCCTGCAATACCTGGCGCGCAGCGTTAAAAAAGAAAATGCGGGCCAGATGGTGATTATTTGTTGTGGAACAAGATAAACCACCAAGGGAGCAAACTTTTTATAAGAGCGTACACGAGCTTCCACTACCTCCACCTGCACTGTCAAACTTCGTTGCAAAGTTGTAAATTACGAGCTAGAAGAGAGAAATATGCCGCTTGTCTGGTTTACACGTGCCGTAGAAAATTCCGCTTAGCAGATGCCTTCAACATGTAAACAAAATATCACGCGTCTGGTGGCAATTCTGCCAACAGCTGCACGCGAATATTGTGTTTCTTTCTGAAGTCGTCTCGCACCTCAAACGGTTTTGTAAACCATTGTATATATACAGTTATGTTTTTAGCCGGACAGTAGTCGTGCTCTGGAAACTGGACTTCCCTTGTTCGTCCGTCCATTGCGTTACACTTGGAAGGGGGTTTATTAACGTTGGACTGCGGGCGGAAGGATTGCACGACGGGCACAGAGACAGTCTCAGCCGGCGTCAGCAGCTCGCGATCTACCCTCGCACCTCCAGCCAAGACAGAGTCCCATTGCTGCGTCCGTTGCTTCATCCCCACTAGACACTGAAGACGACCGCGAATGTCAATGACATGTTTTGGTCGTCATCAGGCCGCCTCGTCAACCCCAGCTTCACCTTCGCCATAAAAGCCTCAACTCTGGAATTCAATCCCGTGCCACTGCAGTAATATGCATTTCGAAGTCGGGCGCAATAACCACGGCGCTACATCGCAACAACTGCGCTGTATAATTACTGCCCGGTCTTGCGCTGGAGACTGACTCTAATAGAAGTTGCGTCAGTACAAGTATTTCGAAAGCTAGGGCAAGCAATACGGTAGCCGGTGAGGAGGACATTATGTGCATCCGCTGGAAATTGTTCTTTACAAGATGGCGTTGTGTTGGCATGCATTTGTTCGTTATCGCGCTCGTGGAAACGGTGTCGGCGGCACAAACGACGCGTACGTGACAATCATGAAGATGAGGCTCAAACTAGACACATACCCGCAATGAAGGACGCGCCTAGACGAGGCGGTTCCTGAAAAGCAAAGGCGAAAGCATCGACGGCCTCAATGCCAACAACAACGTCGCAACAATAACTTCACGTAGTTCTTTTTTGCATGTAGTTCAATGGATTCACAGCACAGGAGTGCCCGATACAGCTCCGCAAGAAATTTAAAGGAAGAAAAATAGAATATCCACTGAAATCTCGCAGCTGTGACCTTCGTCAATTAGAGAGCGGTAAACTTGAGGACGGTATACTCGCCAATGCAGGAACGTAATATTGATTTGCGATCTCATTTTTTAAGGTTGCTGAAAGTTGGTACTTCAAATAAACTCAAAAACGAAGTTTATAAATCAATAACTGCACACAAACCGGTACGGTAGTCAATGAAATAATCCTGAGGTTGTATGTGCCAAAACGACAATTTGATTATGAGACACGTCGTAGTGAGGTACGCCGGATTAATTTTTACCATCAGGGGATTTTTGACGGGCCCCTAATGCACGTGGCACGGGCGTTTCTACATTTCGGCCCCATCAAAATGCGTCCGCTGCGGCCGGGATTCGATCCCGCAAGCACCTTACAGAGCGGAGACATTTTCATTTATTACGGAGATACACTGCTGAAATCTTGGTACTTGAGATTTTATTGGATTTAACAATTTCTCAAGATTTTTTGGAAATATTGACACCTTAACCAAAAAATGGGCTTGCTGCAGTAACTAGATACAAACATTTTGTTTTCATTTGAACGGCAATGATTTTTACTAAATTGGATGCCGTCAATGATGAGCAAAGCGATGGCTTCGTTCCCATATACTTAGAGAAGAACTCCGGAACTAAACGGTTGTTTCACAGAAACATGTAACTGTAAAGTAGGTTTTATTGCCACGAGGCATTCCCATTGATTTTCAATATTTACATTCACGTAAGGCTCATGCTACTTGGTGCTTCCCTTATTTTTATCCGTTCTTCAGATCAATTGGATACCATAAGGAAAACCACACTGACGAAGATTCTGTGCGAGAACGTTGCAGGAATGGACGGCACCGCAACTAATCGAAATGCCTTCCTGCGTCCCACTAACGAGTAAGCAAAACCTTCTCCTCAAGCTGTGGTGCTGTTAACCACGCTTTTCTCTGATGCGCGGGCGTTGTTTGTAGCGCTACGCAGTCACCGGTGCTCTTCTCGTAGCTTCAAAAATTTACATGACCGTAGTGTTGGCTGCCACCCAATATTTTGCAGAGAAATTGCAGTTTTATGTTGTAAGGTATTTTTAATCATATACAGAGGGATCAATTTGAGGTTCTCGGAAATTTTCAGAAATCGGCCTGTAGCAGATAGCATAATTATTCTTCTTGACCGGGATTATTCGAAGTAGCGGATATTACACGCATAAGAAATCGAAACACAATAAAATATTTAACAAACATTCACTCATTAACTTCCTAATTAAAAAAAAACATTCCCACAGAAACTCCTCTGGGAGGTGCCTAAGTATGCGTAAGCATTGTGCCACTTGTTCATCTCCACGCAGCACCGTGTCATTATCAATGTTGTGAAACTTGGTCCGACCAGTTTAAACGACAGCGCTGCGGCTACAGGAACTGATCCGGGCGGCGCCGCAAGGTTAATTGAGGACGCAAGAAATTTACTACTCAGGTGGTGGCGCCAGTTGTGCTGATGACGTTGGGAACATTATAAGCCCTTATTGCTCTTTAGCGCCTTATTTATACACGTCGAATCATTACGTCCCGTGATCAACTGCACTCCAGGCGGGGCCTGAGTATGGCGCGGCGGCGCCAGTGAGTATGACGCATTGGCGCGGGCCCTATCTTGAAAGCGATCTGCGATGGGATAGAGTGCGCCGAGTGCTCATAGCTTCATGTGCGCTGTGTTCTCGCCGGCTAGTTCCCGTTGAAGCGAGACGCACGGACTCTTTCTTTAAAGCGATCTGCGATCTGGACAAAGTGCGCCGAGTGCTGATAGCTTTGGTGACTTTGGGACTTTGGTCACCGACTATGTCACCAAATTACGCTATCTCGTCGACACTGGCGCCGAGATATGCGTCTTTCCTCCTGCGTTGACTGAGTGACATGGTCCTCCCAACTCGCCGCCTCTCACCACGGTCAACGGATAGACCATCCGGACCTATGGCTAAATGTCGGCGACTCTTGACATCGGCCTCAGAAATACCTATCGGTGGATATTTGTCATTGCGGACGTAAGCCAGCCGATCATCGGAACCGGCCTTCAATTTCTTACAAGCTCATCGTCGATGTGCGGCACAGCCGCATCCTGGACTCCAAGACGAGCTTAGCCGTCACCGCTCCTACTTCTGCAAGCGCACACGGCTGTTGCCGATCCTTGTTTAGGTGTCCTCGCCGAGTTTCCGGAGGTCTTCCAGCCACCATCCTTTCAGTGCTCGATCGCTCACAGCATGACATATCGTATCAACACGACCGGCCCTCCCGTGTTTGGTCGGGCTCGTCACCTCGCACCGCATCATCTGGCTGTCGCCAAAAAAGAGTTTGAACACATACTTGACCTTGGCTTCTTTCTTCCCCCGTCTAGTCGTTGGGCCTCGCCACTCCATATGGTGCCCAAGAAGACCGGTGACTGGCACCCGTGCGGTCATTACCGTGCTCTTAACAAGGCCACGGTTCCGGAGCAGTACCCAATTCCCCACATACAGGATTTTACGTCGGCACTGCATGGCTGCACTATTTTCAGCAAGGTCGCCCTGGCGAAAGCTCAACACCAGATTCCTGTGGAGTCCTCAGATATTCCTAAGACCGTCATTATAACACCCTTCTGCTTATTCGAATATCTGAGCATGCATTTCGCTCTTCGTAATGCGGCCCAGAACTGTCAACGTTTTCTTGACAAGGTATTACGTAGCTTGAGGTGCTGCTTTGCCTGTCTTTGCGACACTCTCATCTTCAGCGCCACCGGGCAAGCTCACAAGCTCCGCCTACGTTAAGTGCTCGCAAGACTGAGCAAGTTTCGCCTTGTCGTTAACGGTCCGAAGAGCAAGTACGGTGTTACGCAGTTGGATTTCCCCGACCATCCCTTCAACGCACACGGCATTCGTCCGCTCCCGACAGGTTTCACAGCCATCCGAGAGTTTCCTCAGCCATTCAGCACCAGGCAACCTCACGAATTTCTTGGCCTCGCCAACGATCACCGCCGCTTCATTCCTCGCTGCGCCAATATACTGCAACCTCTCCGCGACCTTCTCTCGTGCCTCAAGACACCGAATACACCCGTCCTTTGAAAATACACCGCTGACCGCGCATTTAGAGGCATCAAAGAAGCCATTGCAGGCGCGATGCACCACCATCCGTCATGGTTGACGCATCGGACACCGGTGTGGACGCAGTCTTGCAGCAGTTCATTGCGGGTGCTTGGCAGCCCATCGCCTTTGTTTCCAAGAAACATGCGCCCCCTGAGCGCCACTACAGCACCTTCAGCCGAGAACTGCTCGCCATCTATTTGGCTGTGAAGAACATTTGAAATTTTCTCGAGGGACCCTCATTTCATGTCCTTATAACCATAAACCACTGACGTCCACCCTAGCGTCCAGCAGCACCTCCTACGCTCCCCGCAAAATCAGACAGCGCGCCTACATTTCTGAATAGACCAACGACATTCGTCAGGTTCGCGGGCATCAAACACCGTTGCCGACGCACTTTCTCGCGCCGCCATTCTTGCAACAGACCACGGCCGACTGGTCATCGACTTCACGGCCATGTCTGCCGCCCAGAGTATCGACGCCGAGCTCCAGCTGCTTCGCACGAGTAGCACCTCTCTGGTGTTTGAAGATGTCTTGCTCTCTGACTGCGACGTGCCCCTCATTTGTGATACGTCTAACGGACATCCTCCACCCTACGTGCCTCGCCCATAACGCCGGACCGTCTTTGATACCCTCCATTGTTTGGCTCATCCTAGCATTAGCGCAAGACAGCGACTCGTCCCTTCTCGTTATGTATGGCCTAGCATCAACGTAGACTGTAGTCGCTGGTAATGAAATTTATAAATGCACTTTCTCTGCGAACAGTATAAAGTGAACCGTGGCGCAATGTGCTACTTCATAATCATCTCAGCTTAAGGCGCATTTTTGGCCGCACACAGTCATTCAATAATTCTGCATGGCCACGCGCCATCGCACTATGGAATAACCTTACAAATGATATTGTTTCAATAAAATATTCTGCCAAATTTCGTGAACAATTGCAACTTCGTATGTTTTCTTGACTTTGTATTAATATATCTTTTTTTTACGATTACCAGTGTTCCTATTTCCCTTCCCAATGTTCCAATTTTCTTGTTTTTTCCTACTATGTAGTTATTTTTATGCCTTATTTATTGCCTTTTTTCTGTAACCCCCCCTACGCAATGCTCCACTGGAGCCTGTGGGGTAATATGAATAAATAAATAAATAAATGGCTTTGACGTTTCCTCCGTCATGAATCGAGCACCTTCCTTTCGTTATGTTTGGCATCCGCACCGCTCTTCGCAGTGACTCTTCCTCCAGTGCCGCCGAGCTTACGTTTGGCACCACTCTTCCAGTTCCAGGCGAATTCTTCGACGACTGGCCCACCGTTCCTGCTAACGTTTCCGACTACGCCTACCGTCTACGCAGTGCTATGCGTACAGTCGTTCCTCCCCGACAACGACATTGTTCCCCGTCGTGCATACGCCAACCCTGACCTTCAGAACTGAACCACGACCAAGGGCGCCACGACGCCGTGCATCCTCCTTTACGGCCCCTGTGTGATGGTCCATTAAAGGTTCTCAAGCGTGCTCCTAAATATTTTGTATTGCACGTAAACGGCCTGGAAGATACGGTCTCCGTCGGCCTTCTGAAGCCTGCCTACTTTAACTATAACGCTCTAGCCACTTCTGCTCTCACATTCCCTCCCGACCGGGCCAGTCCTACTCGCCACGTGCGTTTCGCGTCTCCACCATCCACTCTTCGCCATTATGCCCGCTCTCACGGCTTCCTCGCTAAAAGGGGGGCCCTGTAGCGCGCTTCTTCGTGCCCCAGTGATCTGAACAACAAGGACGACGACGACACGCAAGCACGCTTACGGTGCGCGAGCAATGGGATCAGCGGTTGCAAGATCGAAGGCAAGCGGCGCTTTGTGCTGCTCCCGCCTGATGGAACGGGCCCTGTTTAAATATAATTTCTGCGCACTAGCCACCGACGTCTGTCTGGTTTTTCGTCACCCCACAACAGTATTCTCACCTGACATTCTAGAACGCGCCCATAAAAGGTTTATACACATATATTACCACCTCATTGCTAACACTGACACCGGACCTTCGTCTGGCAGCGTTGCATTATTGTCTCTGCCCTTCTTCGCTGCCGACGTAAACGCGATGGCCTTCGGTCTCTTTTCAAGCGCTTTATGGTGCATCCAGACGAAGGACCGAATCCGGATTTGCAGGGCCGGACGGCGCGTCACGTGACCTCACATCAGCGATTTGCCTCGTCCGCGCCTCGTCCGGGAGCCGCGCGGACGGATAACGCCAAGCCGTTTTTCACATCCAGATTCTGGCGGGGTAAAGCCGGAGCTTTAACTTTTAAACACGCAGTGTCTGGCAACCAGTACACGTCTCTCTTGCTCGAGGACAGCCGCATTGCAGTCAGCATCAGTACTTTGTTTGCTGGCGCCTGGTTTCAGTGCTTCATAGCTCCTGGTTTCGTTCACTTCTATGAACAATGAATTTGTGCGATGATGCCGCCTTTTATTTCAACCACATCGTGGAAGAGTTTCCCACTTTGTGGGACCTCAGCCATGCAGATTATACGGACACCGTCACAATCAGGGAATAGTGACTCTCCTGCAAAGAAAAAAGAAATCTCAGTCAACTGCTCGCTAGGAGACTACAAAAAAGTAGGACGTGTACAAATACATCTGATATCTGGTTGTTTCAGAGCAGTAAATGAATAGAGTATCAGCGAAAACCGATCACACTCAGTGGTGTAGTTAAGTATAAACAGCTCAATATTATCTCATGCATGTTTATGCAGAAAGTCGGTGCCGACAGCACGGCCATACAAAACTTGTGCGCACTCATGATACCCCTTCTACATCTGCATTGAATATTTCGGGCGCGATTGACCTTGTACACTACCACACGAACGCACTTAAAGACACTTGTGTAGCGGCCTTCGATCAGCACCAAGCTCAGTTTTCAACCTATACATTTACCACGGCGATCTCTGTAATAACTTGGAAAAGTGTGATACTTACCTGAAGCAAGGTACCACAGTGTGGCCTGCAGCACGGTGTAAGAGTATATTTCTTACACCGTGGCTTCCGCTGATATAGAACGGCGCATAACGGTGTCCTCCCTTCGTATGCGGGGCCCCACGCGCGACAGCAGTTGCAGAAACTTCTCTCTGCTTACACGAAGCAGCCTCCGGTATTCGTCGAGGTAGAGTGTACTACACAATGGTCGAGTGGGCCGAGCGGCGCTCTCCCGCTGAGGCGCCGCGTGTGGAAAAATTGTGCGAGGGCGCTGCGAGCGAACTGGATTGGGGCGGAGACGCGCTCCGCGGCATATTCAACGTACTTTCGCTGCGGGCGCCGAGGCCGATTGCGCATAGCAGCTCTTAAAATAGTGCTTTATTTGAACTACAAATTTATGTTTACACCATTTTGCCAAACATATATATTTGAGGCATGGAATATACAACGCGACGACTTCAATTTTGCTGTCGTTGTCAAGCACGTCGTCTGCTAGCGAGCGCGCGTTCGCTACGCGGACGCTGGCGGTCGCCCAGTTTTTCTCGCAGAACGTCTGTGCAGTACATTTTTCTTTTATGTTTAGTTGCTTTGGTGCGCCCATGACTCTTTACGGCCGGTACTAAATGTAGTTTTAGCCAGGTGAACTGCTGTTTTTACCACTGTCTTCTAAAAGTAAATGGTATATCTGCAACATGAAGCTACGTCAGAAAATTTTATTATTTATATCGTGTCATTTTACGCACGCTTCTTGTTGGTGGCTGTTGATCAGGGACAATCATCGAAGAAAACAGCATCAGAGTTAAATAAACTAGGTTTATTAACTGCGTGGCGCGAAGAATGACCAGTGTATTTCTAGATAATTAAATCAAATGGTACATATACCAGTGGCGCACCGACGGGGGGGGGGGGGGGGGTTCGGGGGTTGTAACCCCCCCCCCCTCCCCCCCTGAGGCCGAGTTAACCCCCACTTTTATTCAACCCCTTTTCTTTCCTTTCGCCTTTGAGTACTGCAACTAAGATGTAAGACGCGCAATCGTCTGCACATTCGCAAAAAGCGCTTCTTTTGACAATTTCCATTGAAGAAATCGAAATTAGTGCTGTTTAGATGGTATTGGCAAACTGTGAACCCCCCACCCTGGCAGAGATCCTGGGTGCGCTACTGACATATACATATATGTTCACTATATATATATGTAAGGGGAAAAATAACAAATAGTCTAAATGCACGAATTGAAAAAGCGAGAACTCCCGACAGGAATAAGCGCACGTGTTTGCAGTAACGCACTTATTAGGGAATAATCCACATGACACTCTCATTCGCAGAAATAATATTCATAGCAGGCAAAAACATCTTTACATCTGCAAGTGTTGTTGATATACTGTACGACGCCGAATAGTCGTTTCCGTTCGAAGGTTACGCATAACAGCACGTACTGTTGAAGTCTCAAAGGTGAGCGACCGATGGAATTGAGGACTGTTATTGCGGATGATTGTGCTGCCGGTATTGGGAACGGGTTGTTGTTTCATCTCAGCGCTGCCATCCGTTGTTGCGGGTCGGAGATTATTCTGCCGCTGCTGCCAGTTTGTTGAGACTCGGGTAGCGTTTAGGCCGGTGATCCTTCAGCCAAAGGGATGAGTACGTCCGGGAGTAAGAGCGATAGAAAAAAGGGTTTATTCTTACCGTATTTACAGTGGCTCCAAATATGGAAGCCCACTCCATGGGGGAGCACTTTGAAAGTCTCAGCTCACTACATGTCTGAGCACATATCAGAACACGTCAGGACACACCACTGCACGCAAGGTGTCTCCTTATAAAACATCGGTCTTCCCTAGTTGACCCGACTAGGGAATCAGATGACCTTCATGCGGCCAATCAGAAGGGCCGTCTTGTTCGCTGAACTCCGCCTCCAATATTGCACCTTCGAAGCAAGGACGAGGCAATCCGGAAACAGGGGGTTGACACTCCTTCCACGAAAGTCGGTGACCTGTTTCTTGCCCTCCGACGGTCAGCTTGCCCGGGTCGGGAGAATGGCCTTTGCACTAATCCCCGCGTCTAACGAAGGGGGGCAAGCTTCGTGAGCTTCTTTGTCATCGCGTCCCAGCTGGTGTTGCGCAGCGTCGCCAAGTAGGCGGCTGCTGATGAAGGGGGTGGCATCGGGGGAAGCACCTAAAGAATGCGCACTGCCTAGTTGGGGCGCTTGTTTGCCTGTCTCGTCGGTGTCTGGCACTGTCGCGGTCTCGGCGACGCTCATGAAAAGGCCTGCCTCGATGGGAAACAATCAAAGAATGCGCCCGGCCGATTCGGGACGCAACAGACTCCTCCCCCGCCGGAAGATCCGACCTGAGGGTGACCAGCTGTCAGGTTGCCCGAAGCGTCGGTGGTCGGTCGAGAGCTCGGGGTTTCTTCTTGAAATGATGGCCGATGACACACTCGAGCATGAGGTCCCAGCATCAACCTCTCTGTGGCCTTCTCCCTGGGAATACACAAGCACACACACGACCACAGGGCACAGGAAAGCGCCGTGCTCGCACCGAGAGCCATCGGGTCTAGCGAGCAAATCAACGCGCCTGCCCTTATCTAATAATAGCACCAAAGCAGCCATCAAATCACTGAACCTTCGCTGAAGCCCACCATTTTGAGATTAGACCAGGATTGTGCAACTTTCTCGCAATATCCGATACGGAAGAGCAGTCCTGGTGACAAAGCACCACATAGCGCTCAAGCGCCCGAAATCCGTTCAATCCACCAGGCTTCGCTTGACCCAATAATTTGGACCCAAAATTTTGTGCCGCCAAAGCGAGCTCTCATGAACCTCTGAGTTCGCCAAAACCAGATCACTGTGCTGCAGAGAGCAAACGTAGAATACTTTAAAATGCTCTAAATAAATGATAAATGAAATATCATATATCATACGCAGCACAAACGCGATGAACTGCCTTACATCCGCTAGCATCGCACGTACTAGTGCCACTCAGAGCCACATTATTAGCATCACGGATGCACTGTCAGAGTCGCTTCAACTTTGCGGAAAACTCACATGTAAAACGTGCGACTCACGCACTAACAATTTATTTCTCTTGTCCATATAGGACACACACTAAAGAAACAACAACAACAAAAAATCTTGCGTTAACACTTGAAGACTGGCGAACATTTCTAAAAAGTGAAGTGATAATCAAGCGTGCCACTACAGGTTTTAAACCAATAACGTGGACCTGACGCTGCAAGCGTATCTCTTACAAAAAGGAAGCTTATTTGTGCAGAAAGGAACGACACGTCGAAAAAAAGTTTCAAAAATCTACCGCGCGCGAACCATCTCTTTCAAAATATCGATTAGCTTCTAAAACAAACAATTTAAACAATGCTCAAAACGTGGAAATCGAAATGATCTCTATTCCGGAGATCTTAAAACGTTTAACCAAACATTAAAATACCGAAACCAACAAACAAAATGATGTTTCCGCAAAACCTGAGTCGCTTTTGAGTCCGAGTAGCTTATGGTGGCGCCGTATCTTTGAGCCTTACTCGAGGCGGGCGCGGTCTGAGAGTCTGTCTTATCAACGAGGTTGCACAAAGGGCATGTAGGTTAATCTCCTTGCTGCCCACCCCCGACACTGAACTAACAGGCATCATGCCTTCTGGGCGCCGTGCGACGACTCCGCTGCTGCGCGTGACCGATTCGCGTCGCCGTACCGGCTCGCTCTGCAGTGTCATGCCTAAAACACCTCTAAAAGAACCCAAAGAGGGGGAACATAATTGGCCCCTTCGCGCCACCTTCGCTTTTGTCAACTTTCGCGCCGAACGGCCCTTTCTTTTCTTTCTCGTCCGGCGGTTCGGACGCGCCCTATCTGCAAACATTCCAAGGAACAAACGCGCCGTTCGAACTCTTTGACTGCTGCTCCCCACGGGGTTTAGCGCCTTTATTCGGCCGCGTTGCCCTGTCTGCCGCATTCCTGACCTTGCGACGCCGTTTCATCCGAGCACGTTTACTAGTGCTCATTCTCAAGCCTTCCGCTTGAATCTCGTGCTGACCGGCACTTATTTCATCGGTCACTATTTCTATCTCAGCCGCACAGTCTGAATGATTTGCGGGTAAATCATTCCTTTCAATGCAATCTCGACTGGCGGAGAGCTTCAAACACTCAGGGACAATGCAGCTATTTTCTTTTTCGCAAAGTAGCTCGGATACATGGGAGCTGTCCACAACTGCACTGCCCTGCCTACATTGTGCTTTCGAGCACTTTCCTGACCGATTGGACTCTGCACCGGTGCTCTTGTCTGACGACTCGGGGCCACTTCGGGCTTCTGCAACAGCTACCTTCGCGACGTACTCCCTGGATAACTGTGCCAAATCGTCCACAGCTGGCCTAGCTGCTTCTCTAGTATTCCATTGGCACAGTATCTCGTCGCGCTCAATACGGTCGCCATTAACGGTCTCCTCAACAGCTACGCCACGGTCTACGGATCTGTCCACACCTGTGAACGTACCATTAGGCTCACGGGGATCAGCGTCTTTTTCTACCATCGGTAGAACCGTGCGTGCTACTCCTTCGCACTTTCCGTGCGCCACTACTGCGGGTGCCTGACATTTCTGTTCCTCCAATTCAAAACCCTGTTCCATTATTTCAATCTCTTGTCTTAGAGCTTTGATCTTTTCGTGTTGTTGCTTAATCCATTCCTGTCTTTTTAATTCCTGCTCATTCTCAATTGTTTCCTGTTCCTGTTCTTTTAGAATGGAGTTACCGAAATATTCAAAGTATTCATAATCACTGTTGCTTTCTAAAATGGCTCTAATTTCGGCTTCCGCTTTATCATCCTCTACCTCTACATCGAGCTCTTCACACAACCGCAACAAGCTAGCTCTAGTCAGACTCATGAGGTCCATGGTCACTACTTTAGGCTTTGGCTCAGCTATTCCACAATACTTGCTGCGAAACCCACACAAATTGCAATGCAAGTATAAAAACTACCAGCGGTTCAATTCTGTTTTCCGAAGAGAATTTGAAGCCTGGAAAATATAGCAGATACCAAACGCCTATGCACAGAAGTAGCTCCAAGTACCCAAGTTCTCCTCCACCGCATCGAATCAATTCAAAGAAGACGAAAATCCTGGGCCGCCTTTAAATGATAAGAATTACGGTAGTTATCTACTTCCCAATTACTCCCACACAAGAATGAGGTCTGGCTTTAGTAGCTGGTTCAGATATATGCTGAAAGCTGCTTTCTGCTTGGATGCGCAACAACCACAGTATCAAATGGGCAGTTGTACACGCTTCATCGGTTTTTAGAAAGTCTAGGCTAAAAGATCCGATGACTCAAGCGCAAAGCCAGGCACTCACCGTGTACCGTGCAGTCATGATGCGCTGCGTTCATCCAGCCGATCGCGAACCAGTTGGCGATTGGCGTTGGCTGCAGGTTCCATCTTGCCGCTGTCATCCAGTCGCTCGTGAATCAGTTGTTGGTGACTGGCGTTGGCTGCAGGGTCCATCTCACTGCGGCCATCCAGTTGGTCGCGAACGAGAAGGCGGCGACTGGCGTTGGCTGAAGGGTCGATCTCACCATGGCCATCCAGTTGCTCGCGGCTCGGGGTTAGGATTCATCCCATAGCTGCCATCCAGTTGTTATGAACGGGTTGGCGTTTCATCTCAGCGCTGCCATCCGTTGTTGCGGGTCGGAGATTATTCTGCCGCTGCTGCCAGTTTGTTGAGACTCGGGTAGCGTTTAGGCCGGTGATCCTTCAGCCAAAGGGATGAGTACGTCCGGGAGTAAGAGCGATAGAAAAAAGGGTTTATTCTTACAGTATTTACAGTGGCTCCAATTATGGAAGCCCACTCCATGGGGGAGCACTTTGAAAGTCTCAGCTCACTACATGTCTGAGCACATATCAGAACACGTCAGGACACACCACTGCACGCAAGGTGTCTCCTTATAAAACATCGGTCTTCCCTAGTTGACCCGACTAGGGAATCAGATGACCTTCATGCGGCCAATCAGAAGGGCCGTCTTGTTCGCTGAACTCCGCCTCCAATATTGCACCTTCGAAGCAAGGACGAGGCAATCCGGAAACAGGGGGTTGACACTCCTTCCACGAAAGTCGGTGACCTGTTTCTTGCCCTCCGACGGTCAGCTTGCCCGGGTCGGGAGAATGGCCTTTGCACTAATCCCCGCGTCTAACGAAGGGGGGCAAGCTTCGTGAGCTTCTTTGTCATCGCGTCCCAGCTGGTGTTGCGCCGCGTCGCCAAGTAGGCGGCTGCTGATGAAGGGGGTGGCATCGGGGGAAGCACCTAAAGAATGCGCACTGCCTAGTTGGTTCGCTTGTTTGCCTGTCTCGTCGGTGTCTGGCACTGTCACGGTCTCGGCGACGCTCATGAAAGGGCCTGCCTCGATGGGAAACAATCAAAGAATGCGCCCGGCCGATTCGGGACGCAACACCGGAGAGTCGTGGTTGTTGCGCAGAGGCGCAGTTCCTGAGATAATTAACGCATGGGTGTTAATAAGTGCTGCTTAACAAGTTCCTAGCTGTCATTCAATATAAACGCCCCGTTTTGGGGCAGCCTGTAAATCTGCAAACTTGATTCAGACAAGGAAAACTTTTTTTTGACAGTCTCATCATGTTTGCAACCCATTAAAACTGGGTGCCTCATGTGGTACCACACTCATCTTCTTCAATGAACGCAACAGATCTGCACATCTCTACGTGTATATGAGGCATGCCATTCCTTTGTTTCATTATGATCGTTATGATAGTGCGCCGTATAACTGAAAGCAGAGGTTTATAATGTACAAGCTGCTGAGTTGAGTGGTCATACATTTGGGAACGGCATTACATTTATGTATGAAATAGAGGATAAGCGCGTAACATGTTTTTCTCGGAAATCAGATTGGAGAATGCTTTATTTTACCCCTACAAAAAAGCCGAAGAACGCAGCCACCGACTTTTTTCTCTCTTTTTTTTTACTTTAAACCAATTCTTTGGTTTTACGTGGCAAAACTACAATATCATTATAAGGCACCCGGTTTAGTTTTCACCCCCTAGGTTCTTTAACGTGCACCTAAATAGAAGTGCACGAGTCGTTTTCCATTTCGTTCCCATCGAATTCCGCGACCTGAACCCGCGAGCTCCAGTTTAGCAGCGCAACGCCATATCCACTATATAGCCACTAATTAGGCTACCGCGCAGGCTTTCTTTCTCTTCTTTTTTTTTCTTTTTTGAAGTATCCACTGGAAAAAAAAATTCCACGTGAGGCTTACGGCCAAATATTTAGCATATAGAATGACTAACTAAAACCATTTTCGGCGCTCGATCGCGGTCCGACTGCAATAAATGACTCCATACCAATTACTCCGCATTCTGTTACGCGAGGAAGGCGGAAACTTGAATGGATGTTGCTCTGCAGTTTACTAAAGGGTATAGCAGCGCTTCTTCTATTTTTAATCTATAACAATGCTTCCCGTAAATCTGAGTAGAGGCGCCGGATGGGGCAGATATGCTTTACTTGTTTGAAGCGGCAAGCAAGAAGGTTACATATGTTTCTTCGTCTGCTTTTCGCAAGACCTACTGATGGAAAACTATATGCGCAACAATACGCACGAGAGATGCATGCTGCTTGAAGAACGCGAAAACCATTTGTTCTCCAAAGGGTGTCCGTACAATGGCATAGTAGAATGAAAGCCGACGCTGCGACCGCAATACAGGCGCAATTACCGAACGGCATTAAAAAAATGTCGCAGTTTCGCCCTAAGGGCGAAGCAATGAATGCGATAGCAACACAGCAATGTCATACGAAGTAAGGTGAGCGGCTTTGGTAGCAATATGAATTGTAGTAAACATGAGCTGATTAAGTAAGCAGGTGTGCTGCGGCGTAAGTAGACCGACATGAAGAGAGACTCGATGACCACGAGAAGGCGCGTGTGAAACGCTGGTGTTGATGAGAAGCGCTTACCGTGGGCAGCGCGTGCGAAGGGACACACCTGTAGCGCTGCACTGCCGACCCGGGCAGCATTGCATGTGTAGCGTGCGTTGGAAAATGTGGCCCGACTATTACTAACTGATTGAACAAGCGTGGTGTGAGCGCGCACAAACATGAATAGATCACACTGCATGACTGCAGACAACGACTGTCAAAACGCTGGCAGCAAGCGCATACGCCGCAGCAACGGGCGAAGGTACGTGCGGTCTATCGCTTCAACGGAACCTGAGCGGCGAATGCACGGCACATAAAGGTCAGAGCCGTGTGGAGATAAGCGACGGTGCGCGCGAGCGACGAGCGTGGTTGTTGGCAGAGTAGAAGTGCGCCCCCCCCCCCGCTCCCTCCGGCGCTGGCTTCCCGCTTCCTTGCTTGGGCGTGGGAGATTGAGTGCGTTCGCTCTCCGTGATAGCGCGCGTCCCCGCACGCTTCCGCTCGGGCATACGGCACGCGGCGAAGATTTTATCTATAGGGAACCTCACGGCGACGGCGACGGCGACGCCGACGGCAGAAATCCGGTTGAAGTGTCTATATAATTGCTATCGCAATAAAATAAATAAAATAAAAATGATCAAGAAAGCAATTTATTGTTAAGGCATAAATACATGTCATATGCAATTATGAACACCATTTGAGCAATCTAAACGCAAATACCAGCGCGCGAAATAGTACGAATGACCCTGCCAGCAGTTTCCAACGGCGCGACCTTGATGCGGCCCAATCCAGTTCGATCGCAGCGCCACCACAGTATTTTTCCACGTCGGGCGCCTCAATGCAAAGCATGCGCCGCCCCAGCCGCTCTTCCCACTCGACCGTATTCTAGTACACTCTAGTCGATGTCACTCTTCAGGAGCTCTTCGTAGAGCAGGTTTTAGGCCCCCTATTATTTCCTTCCCATCCAGTCTTTCCGCCACCAACGCCGTTTTCGTGGAAACAAATCAAAGTCCTCGTCAATCTCGAACAGAACAACAGCCATCGCGGCCAAACGTCGCTTTTTGCTGGCCGCCATTTTGTAGGAAGAAACTCTCAAACGAGTCTGCTGCTAGCCAGCGCAGAGGCTGCGGTCGAGAGTAATCCGGCTCGGTGGCGCTGTCGTCTGCTAGGGCTTCATCCGCCGTGTGGATGCGCCTGCAGCCGGACGGTCCGTGGCATAGTCGTCCGCGTCCGCTAAAAATCCGGATTCGGTCCTTCGTCTGGATGCACCATTACCGGTATCCTTACCTGCGCCAAGCTCCTCAATTTTCTCATGCTTCCTATCCCGCGCAAGGTCACCAGGTAACATAGACCTTTGCATGTTCCTGTGTGACAAGTATAAACCGCATTCACGCGATCTTGCGCGCGACAGCGACAAGCGACGCGATGGAGATGGCTGTCGCGGTCGCTCGTCACCTACAAGTCGTACCGCATGCGAGCGACGAGACGAGCGACGACTTTGAGCGACGTCTTCCCGGTGTTGCCGGCATGAGGGCAGCAAATACTCGCCGAAACTGGCGTGACGCGTGCTTTATTCGTTTAAATTGATGGGTTTAAGTGTAAAGAGCAGCATAAATATTTCTAAAGGTGTTACACTACGTTATTATCCTTGCACGTATGAAAATCTAGTCGTTTGTTCGTTCCTTGCGACAATCGGTAGTACTTGACGTATGTATATAAAGTTCCGGCTTCGCGTTATTGGCTAGTCGCTCATAGCACTTCCGGGCGACGAGCGACGAATTCTAGATTTCCAGATCCGAGCGATCTAGCGACAAGAACGAACGATCTGTTCGCGCGACGGCCCGTTTCGTCGCTCGAAGCCGTCGCTCGTTGCCGTCGCGCACAAGATCGCTCTCATGCGGTTTGGGCTTCGTCACCAGCACTCAATTTTCCCTAGAATAATGATTTTTAACGCGCATATTTTCATTATTCTTGGTATTTGTCTTTACCCACTGTAACTGCTCGAAACAATGGAATGCACAGAAACATAGTTTGACAAATTATTCAATTGCGTTAACTCTCTCTTTTCTTTGTCCTTGAACTGTCCTTTTTCTAATTGTCCGTTTTATTTATTGCGTTTGATTTCTCGTAATATGTCTTGTATTTTTTCACGTACTCTTCTGTACTTTTTTCTTTTGTTGCGTTTCTAATGTATACGTGCGCTAGCACTAAAGCCTCAGGGTTGTTCGTGGGTACTGTATTTGATTACTGAATGTTTGACGGTTTATTAGTGCAAATATTACTATTAATTAACATCTCAACATATGTAAATGCCATAACGAGAGAAAGAGAGAAAATGGATATAGGAAGTAAAAGAGCAGAGGAAGGCACAGAGCAACACGCCATATCATACACACAGTTCCAACATAAGAGGCGAGAGTCTACGTCCTCGAGAATACTTTAATTATGCCGTCCAATAACCTTCCTAAACATTTCATCGCGCACTCACGCGCGTTATGTTTGCGTTCTAGTCCCACGTGACCGCTTACCAGTGCTGGACTCTTAGGTTTCCTGAAGGAGGATCCTCCACAAAGGTTTATTTTTTTTTTCGCCACAAATGTTGGCGAATGGCATGTGTTAGAATGCGAGTTAGACGGGGATGGCGTGACTTCATAGGAAAATATTGTCTAACCGTTCGCAGCTATTTCATTAGAATGCGTTCAATGAAATTTCTTGTCTAAAAAGTTTTTACATAACAGAAAAGTAGTTTAAAACGCCCGCTCAAGCCACCTCACAAGAAAGTGCCACTCAAAGGGAAGTTTCCAAGCAGCAGCATACCTACATGAATTTCCTGAAATCCTTCCCTAATGATCTTATCTGTTTTCCCTGTCTCTTTTTTTTTACAGAGATGATACAGTAATGTGCAGTGACCTACCAGATGTCGATCTCACGAAATGGAAGGAGGAGCATGGAAGCGAAGAACACAGCAGTGAAGACAACTGCTCTAGCATGCCAACGAAAATTTAAAATGTGCATGTTAAGAAGGACATGCTTACCGATATCGTGAATGTTACGCATGCAGCATGCACCGAACTTAGCGCCAGCCAATCGAGCGCACATTTTCTTCTTACTTCTCCCCTGCCAAATATTTACGAATTCGCCACTGTTTTCGTCGTTCTGCAGTCGGCTAACCTTATTTGCCCATTCCAACGCACCATGCTTGTGTATGCCGCTGCACCGAATAAAAAAAATCATACTTCCTTGATTTCTTTAGTTCTCAACGCGTTCGCTTTCACAGGAGTTTCTCGCAGCGCACAGTGTTATCTTCAAAAAGAATTAGCGCTCTTTATACACACACTGTTGTCTTTTCTTACACCTCACTGTTGCCTGATTTTCGCTCCTAAATACAAGTAGAAAGCCACTGCTCTGAGACTGCGTAGGGCTTGATGACAATGATAAAGCTTTATTAGTGTGAATGGCTCCTCGGTGTACTAGTGTTAACGGAGTTGGAGAAAAGACAGACGGCAGCAAATTCAGTTATCTACTAAAGTTTCTTCGCACAATTACACCATGCGATGAATACCGGATTCCGCAGGCAAGGCGCACAGCGCTCGCAAGACACTGTCGGCCTCCGCTGAGAAACGGTCGCACTCCTCGAACTACAACAGCTGCTCCTATGATGCAATTAAAAGATGTGTCATCATCATCGCAGCTGGTCACTTGGCGGCGGTGTTTGCGTAGGAGTGCTGCGTACTTGGGGCCCTCCCTTGGCCGGTGCCTGGTTGTTGGGGTGGTAGCCGGGTTGCACAACTTAAACCCGTCGTTATCAGTGGTAGCTGTGCCATCACGTTAATCTGCAGGTGTCTTCATGTGCGCACGGAAGCCAGCGCGCAAGAACAACGGCGTAAAGACAGTGCCGGAGTGGCCCTGGCGTACGAGTGGCCTGCGTGCTGCAAACGGGCACGCAGAACAACTTCGGCCGTGTGTTGGCGTGGGTGCTCTAGAAGCTGTCGGCGTCTCTGTGGTTGCTGTAAGAAGGATGTCTCGGATGTGCTGCCACTTTGTGAAGGAACGAAGGTTGTTACATTGCTGCGGCGGTTAAACGTTGGTACCATGCTCACAGCAGCGTGCAGCGCTTCGTTCCCTGGTATGCTTTAATGGCCGGGAACCCACCACACTCTAGTTTGGACATAAAGCCCCTTAGAGTTAGCCTCACGCCAAAGCAGGACGATAGGGCCTTGGTTAACCCGCCTTGCTTTCAATTGCGTATCTCCATGTTGTTGCGGGTTTGTTCCACTATTGCTTAACGAATATTAAAGCAGCCTTAACTCCCTTTGACATCTGCGAAGCATGCTTGGTTTCCTAGAGAATGATTCTTATGAATCGTATTGGCTGTTCTATAGCGAACTGTTAATGCTTCTTTTTCGAGGTATTATGAACTGATTCAGAATGCAAGCATGATGTTTGTTGTTGTGATACTCATTGGGCCCAAGCTGACATCATAGGTTCACTGAAGAGTGCCACATACCCAGTGACCCCTGGGGTACATAACCAGCACAACATATTAGGTGGCACATATGGCACATACGCACACGCACATAGCCATGTTCGCGTTAAAGAGGTTCGTCAAAGAGCGGCACATACCACCAACAATATTGCATTGCACTCACTTCGGGTTGACCCACTATTAGAGACTCCACAGACACAGTGGCACATAGACTGCACTACCTTCTGCGTCAGCCCACATTTTGAGGCCCTCAACAATGACAACTCTAGAACTAGATTAGTAAAATCTTGGTGAGGGCTTGCTGGTTCATCTTCAGAGCCATACACAAGCAGCCCGACTACGGACTGAGACACAAATGGCAGAGAAAATGTGCTTTTCTGTGGTATTTGTCTCCCTGGGTCTCCTTATATCAGTCGCACTGTTTGAGTATAGTTTTAGAACTGGAATAGAGCAAGATAAGCATATTTTAAGGCCTTATTGTGTTTACAGGCGAGTGTACCATGCGCACTATCTAGTCGCTTACAAGTACAGAACAAAGCTGTTTAAAAGTTAATTTTCCCCAAACGATTCCTGGCTGCAATCGGCGACCAGCTGCGGTTGTGGATACTGGCGATAAAGGCAGTTTAGCTGCGGCGCTTAAGAAGTGTAAGCTTGTTAGTTTTCTTTGAAAAACATTATACTATCTTCTTACTTGTGTGCCATGCGAAAAGTTTTGTATACTGCTGTAATGCTTGCGATATTTTTATACGCCCACCAATTATAATAGCCCTTCAAGGCGATGTAGGTGACATAAATAAATAAAAAAAATTACAGTGAAGCTTCTTTCGCCTACTATCCTATGGTTTCACCTGAGGCGTTAAGCCCGTCGGTAGCTGGTCTGTCTCTCGCCGTGTATATTTCCACTCAGTCAAACGAAAAAAATTGCGCGTCCTACGGCGGGATTCGAACATCAGCCCCCCTCCCCCCCCTCCCGTGCCCCATCCCGATGGTCTAATACGCCGCAATGTTTTTTTTTTTTTACATGGCATTTATTGCATGCTTTATAATACTATATGCCTAGAAACGTGCCAACAGTAACCATACCATCACATACTGATGGCCTAGAAAGCCGTTATAAATCACGATGGACACAGCATGCACCACAGAAAAACTACAAGACGTGTTGCTCTTAAAAAAGTGGTAACGACAGACACCTTATCCAGAGGTGGTACAAGTCCGCTTGAATCCTATTTAACAATTCTTTTTTTCCTAATTTAACTCCATAGCTTACAGAACACACACACGCGGACCGAAACACTGAGGCCGTTGTTTCGGCTAAATTTCAGTATGCTCATGTAATTGGTCACTTGACGGACATGTATGACTTAACAGAAGTTTAGAAAGCCGCAATGGCCGGTTTCCTTCTCTCATGCCAACGCCAACTACCTTTTTTCATATGGTCGCCACGTGTTGGTTATGTTGGTAATTTTCATACTAGGGCACATAGCTAAAACAGGGGAGTGGCCAATAGGTGGGTAGTAAATTTAAAATGAATGAAGAAAAATTAACAAATACAAGTGAATATAAGATTAGTCACATTGAGTAGCACTGTTGCGCGAGAGCACACGTTCGTGCCGCTTTTCTTTACGGTAAAGACAAAGCATGAAATGGCAAATTTATGGCATTTCATTAACTTCTTGACAAAAGCTTCTCCCCGCACAGACTCCAACATGTGCGTTGGATCTGCTTAGTACCATCTTCGGGATCGTCCCAACACAATTGCAAGGTATATAGAAGGGCGGAAGACTATACAGAAAACTGGATTGAAATCGCCAAGAATGCTTCGCGGTAAAAGTCCTTCGTAGAGGCATGTCACTCTGAGTAAGTAGTACATGAAAGACCGCGAAGCTGCACAAGCAAGTTCTCGCCCCCTTCGTCGAACAGGGGTCTGTTTCCTGGCTGTACTCAGTAAACCCTGTATAAAACCGGGTTCTAATCCCACCGTAGGACGCTCTACGTTTTTTCTCTCTCTCTTCTTCTTTAAGTCAGGGGAAACCTACTCGGCAAGAACGCGACCAATGACCGACCGACCCAAGCGAAACTATGAGATGTAGGCAACTATAACGCTTTAATGAACCTCGCAAAAAAATCTTTTGTGTATTTGTGTGTGGTGCACGCAAATCAGTTAACCTTTATTTTGTAATTCAATGATAGCTACGCTTCAAAGCAAAAACCCTTCGCAGATGAATGCCAGTGTGATAACTGATACATCAAAGATACTGATAATCTCGTGCATCACTGCTGCTGCGTTCGAGTGAGGACACGGGCCAGGGAATAGTACTTCTGACAGGTATCATGAGTCGCCTGAACAGCGCAACTGTCTAAAAATTAAATTATGGGGTTTTACGTGCCAAAACCACGATCTGATTATGAGGCACGCCGTAGTGGGGGACTCCGGTAATTTGGACCACCTGAGGTTCTTTAACGTGCACCTAAATCTAAGTACATGGGTGTTTTCGCATTTCGCCACCCATCGAAATGCGGCTGCCGTGGCCGGGATTCGATCCAGCGACCTCGTGCTCAGCAGCTCAACACCAAAGCCACTGAGCAACCACGGAGGGTGGCGCAACTGTCTTTGATGTATCAGTTGCTCAGATAGGCACATATCTGCCAAGAATTTTTGTTGCTGAAGTTTCGCAGCCGTTCTCGTGCAGCGAAGGCCGGCGTGCGGCGGTGTGATCCATGTAAACCAACAACGCAACCTGCACCGGATTTCCAATTTTCTGCTTTGAAACTGCATTATCAATTCCATTTATTTTATTTTATTTAGACTTACTGCAAATCCCGAATGCGATGATAGCAGGCTAGGCACATTTAAAACTGTAAGAATATATCGGTTATAACTTTAAGGCAACATGTTGTAATCATGTAATAAGAGTGGTTTATAATGTATAATCTAATACCAACAAGGAATGGAGAAAAAGAAACCATACATGGTTACCAACAGGCATAAATTGATTAGCAAGAAGAAATCAATCGAAAGATATTATGCAAACGCAAGCAGCTATGAAAGTGTTCTGACAATATTAAAGAGAGGCAGCGGCATTAACATGTGGAAAGGAACATTCCTAAAAACGGGACTCGGTTACTGACTCCTTATGTTCTATGGCTGCGCAACACATTTGAAGCGAGGTGCTATAATTCAGATCATTAGATTATCTTCTTGCTTAGGGGAAAAAAAGAAAATCTGTAGCATGTCCTTATGGAAATTGTGGTCAATAAATGTGCCCGAGTGTTTCTTTGTCGCGGAACATGTCTTTAATTTAGTGATGTTTTTGAAAGCGTGATCATTCAGGACACCGCAATTGAGCTGGTACATGAATTTAAAACATGATGATTTGGCTCTGTTTTAGAATGTTCGTATAGTTGCAGCTTTCATTACCTCAGTGGGCGTGTGACCTTGTTTGTATTTCTTAGAAACGAATCTAACTGCTTTCCTCAGTATGCCTTCTATCTTGTCGATTTCTTGTTTAGTACACGGAACCCAGACAATATTCGCGTATTATAAGATGAACATGTTCTTAGGGGTGGGCAGTGCTACCCGGACAAAGGACAGAGGAAGGGACGTCCGGGTAGCGCTGCCCACCCCTACGAAACATGTTCAGAGACCAACTCGCCCAGCTTGCTGTATTCATTCTAAAATGAGCCTGAGGAATACCTTCTAGGCCAACAGTTTAGTTTGCAAAGCCGCTGATCGAAAACGACGTCTAATGAAATTTCGTAGAACTCACACCGTTAGACAACACCTTCTTGTGCAGTTTTCTGTCAGCCAGTCTTCCCTAATTTTTATTTATCGCGTCACGTTTTATGGGCTACGCGTTGCATGTCTGCAGTTCGGTTGCGGTGGTAAAAAGCGGCATTAAACGCAGTCGGCGCCCCGGAGTTGCTGTGTGAACAGGGGGGGGGGGGGGGGTTTCTTTAAGAGGCCACCTAGTGGACTGTCCATTGCGGCTGCCACCGATTGGCTCCCGCTGCACAAGCGACAAGGAGCCAGCCAGTCTCTTTGTCGCTCGATCGTGCTGCTGGAGCCAATCGGCGACAGCCGCACTGCACAGTGCCACAGTCCACTGGGTGTACTCTTATAGAATACTCCCCCCCCCCCCTCCCCCAGGACGCCAATGAGAAAGCGCAGCCGGTGTCTATGATGACTCAACACTAAGAAGAGCCCACCAAATATACCTCGATTACTCCGAAGGATGTGAGAACCAGTGAGAACTCACTTGTACAGTAGATCGCACAAGCGGCTCGCTTTCCGAACGTCCGCTTAGCCTCCTACGTCATCGAGTAGGCGGTGCTCAATTGGAACACACACCTCTCCGAGCAGACCACCGCTGACGAAAGCACGGCGCCGGAAAATCACGAGATAGCAAGTGAAACAGCGGACTGCAAGATGCTTGCGCGATGTCGCCCCGCTCAAATTGTAGACCGCCTACCCGGTGGCTTAAGAGGCAACGCAGATGTTCGGAAAGCGAGACGCTTTTGTGATCAATACATCGTGATACATCCTTGACGCACAAATGCAGGTCCTTCTATATAGGGTGCGTTCAGTTGCTTATATAGATTGAAGGTTTCTTTGTTAACACTGCTAACTATTGTGCCCGTTATCGAAGGACGAGAGTTTGCCGTGTGAACCCAGTATACCAGCCATTGCTTCAAGGACGTCACATAATTCAACCTTCAACATAACTCTGGTGGTGGCTGGCAATTTCGAATAAATATTTTATGAACTTAGGCAATTTTCGTAAGCAGTAAATGCCTAACAAAAATTGTTTTCGCCACACGTCTTTTGTGCTATAATGTCTGGGCCACTGGCTGTTCTTAGTAACTGCTGCCACTCGAGCTGTGGTGTAGCAGCACATTTCCACAGCTTTCACAGCATCAAACGTACAAACTGCTTTCAATGTAGTGTCGGTAAACTGTGACGCGTGGGAATCAATATTACAGAGTACATATTGGCATAAAAAGAAAAACAAACTGAATGGTTCTTCGGATGTTTAGGATGTGTCGTTGTAATAGCTTTTACGGTTTGGCTTTAATTTTTTGGCTTGTTTTCTTGCTTTTATTTTACTATGCATTACCTGTTTGAATGCGTCTACTGTCACTATTATTGATTTATTGTAGCATCCATTTGCAATGCCTAATGGGCCTTTAGGGTACTTCAATAAAAAAAAAGTTGCCTATAGGAATGGGTCTAATAACCATAACCTGACACAAGGCTTCTGTCATTTTGCAGTCATTGATAAATATGTTTCAGAGCGAAAACTTAGGACTTTGGTTTCTTTGGTTTCTATTTTACACAGTGCACACGACTCCACGCTGGACTTCGTTGCACGTAAAGTGCTGTGAAACTCGCTTTGGCTGTGTTAAACTGTGCACAGTAGCGTGGTCCTAGCAAACTGGAGCTTGGTCAGCAGGAGGGGGTCTAGGCTAAGACGCGAGACTGATCGACGTAGCAAGTAATAAAGACGTTTCAGTACATCGCTACGGAGCGGTCAGCTCTACAAGCTTCGTAACGGAGAGCTGTACACTACGCTCTAAGCTTGAGCTGATGCCTGAAGTCTGTTGGCGGGGGCATCTTCTTCGGAACAGCCCTCGCTCAGGACAAGGAGAGAGTGCAAGGTCAATTCAAATAGGTCGCGAAGCTTCGGGCGAAAAGCGGTTCAGAACAAATTGTCACCGACATCAGTAAGGGTGGTTATTTAAACCGCCGTGGTGACTCAGCTGAGGCGTCGCGCTGCTGAGCACGAGGTCGCGCGATCGAATCCCGGCCGCGGCGGCCGCATTTCTGTGGAGGCGAAATGCAAAAGCACCAGTGTACTTGCGTTGTAGAGCTCGTTAAAGGACCCCAGGTGGTCTAAATTCATCCGGAGCTCTCCACTACGGTGTGCCTCAGAATCAGAACTGGTTTCGGCACGTAAAACCCCAGAAAGAAGAAGGGTGATTATGGGAGCAGTGATTGAAGCGTGACTATGTCAGGAGGAAACAAATATGAGGAAAGCAAAAAAAAAAATTAATAAAAGGAGACACACATTGATTCATTCAACGAAAATAATATTCCTAAGCAATTTTATATACGCATAGCCAGAAAAGAAAAGACAACTCTGCGTTACTTTATCATCATCAATAAACACCTTTTTTCAGGACCCACCGATAGCGGCGGGCAGTGACGCCGCTATGACTTGCAATGCAATGCAGCTCTTGAAGTGTGCAGAAATGCGCGCTGGTAAAGTTCACCTTTTACAATACGCCCCCTCACACGTTGTGTTGTTTTGCTCGTCGACGTTTGTCTGAATTTCGTGTGTGGGTAGTTTCATCGTTTCTTAACCTGTTCAGTAAAAAGTAGTCAGTTACGACTGCCAGATAATTGTTTACTTTAGCTGATTTTGTGCGGCTGCGCTGGTCGACGGGCTTGGCGTCCGACGAAAGGACGAGCACTCAACGCCCAAAGCGTTCGTCGGCCTTCAAACAAAGTAAGTTCTGCGCATGGGTGCCGTTTCGACACCCGTATGGCTGAACCTTTCCTGCATCGGTTTCCGCGCTGAAAGCTCAAAACACCCATCAAGTCAAATGGAAGGGCATTTGAATATACAGCTCTAATGGCAGGCGACCAAAACAAATTTTCTGCCTTGGAGAACAAAATGACGTCACTTCTGTTTTTAACCGATACGGCGTTATATTTATCTTCCCCCGGAAGTGTTCCCTCGTCACAAAGATGGCGCTAAGACCCATTACCCGCCGATGAATCGCCATGTATTGAACGTATAGGCTTCTATAGAAGCTTCGCTACCAGGTATATTACCTTGTAGAGTCGTCAAATAGCAGTCAGTTCAACGTATTTTCTAAACACCACCGTCGCAGCAGAGGGAAAGGTACTGACGCGCACACACGCACACAGACACTGCTGCCCTCTTTCTCGAAGAGGAGAAGTAGAGAGAGGGAATGTGCACACGAAGCTTAACCGTCTTGACATGATACTTAGTAGCACAAAACTTCGAAATAAAAGATAACAGTCAGAGGCGAGAGGAAATGAAAGACGAGTGCTACACTCACAACTGTTTATTCCGAAACCGGGAATCCTATACGCATGTGTATACAAACATACAGATGCCCAAACGCACAAAAGGCGCCAGTCAGCCGAAGGCAGTGTGGATCACTTTTAAATGCTTAGCAATCTCAATTCCCAATCATAAAGCGTAATAATAGTTTGTCTCACGCAGGCTAGACCAGTGATTTGGATGTGATATCCAATATCAGCAATAACACATCCAAAGGAGCATCGAAGCACAAAGCACTCCATTTTGATGTCGATGCATCGGTTTGCAGTCGTCCGGTACCTGTTATTGCTAATGCCACCGCCCTGCTCATACGGCAGGCTTTTTTCCTTCTTCACTCCCCTGCTCCCCCCCCCCCCCCCCCCCGCTCTTGATATCATTTCGTTTGTAGTGTTCGTATTTCGCCTGCTTATCGGTAGCATCCGTGGTCCAGCCTCTTCCAGTTGCATTTGCAAGAGAACCGCGCGCCGCGATAACATCGCTTTTCACCGGGCGACACGGGCAACAAAGCTCAGTATACCTGACTCACTTTTTGCTGCTTGTGAGATTTTCGACGTGATCAATCCGTGACTTGACCACGAGGTGGCGCGAGATTTTAATACCCACACGCAGGGAAGAGCGACAAGGAAGAGAGTGCCTCGGAAAGCTGAAGGAAACGAGAGGAGGCAAGCGGATGCAGAGAGCACGGCGGAACGTTGGGCGCGTTTTAGTTGCCCGCAGCAAATGCATTGCCAGATAAGCAAGTGGGCGCTCCTCTCTATCTTACTTCGTGATCGCGACCATGCCATAAATGTGGGACAGCTGGCTACCCTAGCCGATGATATGAAAAAAGCAAATTAATAAAATATGGTTGTTTTGTGCACGGGCTCAGGAGGAAACAAATTGGTCGTAATCGGAGGACATTCCATAACTGCAGTGACGTGTGTATACAGGGTGTCCCAGCTATCACGCAGCACGATTTAAAAAAAGGAGGAACGGCGTAACGCGAACACAACCTAGTGCGTATTGTTTCCAGTGCAGTGGAGTAGCCGCCAGTAATTTTTTCGTTGCTGAGCTTTAATTAGGTAATTGTAATTAATTAGCTAACTCGAGAAGTACTGTCCTAATTATGAAAGTGTCAACGAGAAAGTTGTAGAGCAACATGAAAAACTCCCCATACAGCTTTCTGTTGCTCAATACGTGCTACATAAACGTGTTTTTCAGAAGCCGTTGTTTTAGTCACGCCTAGGACATCATTTGAACGTTGCAATTAATGCCAGTACATTTGGTGGAGGTGCCGGAGTTTGAGTCTGGAACATTCCCGGCCTTGCAAATGATATCGTCGGCTTGGTTACAACGATGGCCACGATGCAGTGCGCCTGGCCGTGCTTTGGAGATGCCGCTGAAAAAACGTGTAGCTTTTTGCTCCTTTGCAACACACACACACACGTATGTATATATATATATATATATATATATATATATATATATATATAGCTACGAAGAAGCAGCAACGGTAGCCTAACAGAGAAGTGGAGAGTAAAGTCTCGCGTACGTCGGGACGGCCTCTTGCCTCTTTCCACCTTAGAACTATTGCGTGGTCTCCACAGCTTGTTTTCGTGTCCGCAGTACATTTGTGGCATGCTCGAAGATATGCACTGAAAATAACAAACTTGTTCACTTTATTCCTCCAATACCAATGCGCGTAATGCGATTACAAAAGGAAATTTGCTGCCAATGTTGCTGCGCAGGCTAAATAACTCGTTTCCACGGATCGTCCAGACTATTAGCAAGCCTATACTTGATCGAAAACTCTTCTTCCTTGAGAACGGTCAATGCGTTTCCTGGAGAGTTTGTCACAATGCCGTCGATATTCTTCCTGAAACAAAAAGCACAGAAAGCTCACATTAGCTATTTCTTCTGAAGATGATTTCAAGTGACATCGCACCTGGTATTGTTTGTTTGTTGTGTGAGATTTGCAACAATTTATACATTTATGCGCCTTCTCTTAGAGAACATCCCCAACCTTGCGGTGTTTATGCTGTAGCACGCTACCAAGTACCTTTTGGCACTTGCAACATAAATTTTCAAAATATTTTATTCGGATATCCAGAAATCACTGGATTATATATTCTTCAATGGCAATGTAAAAGCTAAACAGCATTTTCAGAAGTCAAGAGCAGATCAATGATAAGTGGAGTGAACGCCTTCTTTCGTAAAGATAATTGTTGGAGTTTAGTTCCCGCAGTTATTGTTTTGGTCCCGAACGATGCAAGCCTCCATAATAATTTTGATCATACCGAACTCATAAATCACTCCTAAACAACAGCTTTTTTCGCATTTAGCCCAGCGAGATTTTGCCGTCGTGGCTCACATTGAAATCTTTTCTCCTGCATCAGATTGCCACATCCACAAATCCAACGCTGCTCTGTGGTTAGAATGCAACCGAGACCAGCGGACCTAATGTTTCAGAGTTTTTGAGGTAGGCCTCTGATTTCTTTCGTAAATTTTTCTGTGCGCTGAAATCGTTTTTTGGCGACTATGCATGGTCGTTTAAAATGGTCACATCCCTACTCCAAAGGAAGAGACGAAGACTCCGGTGATTTAAGGACCTGGTACGCACAAGTGCCGATCATTCTATTTTCTCACGTTTTTTTTTTTGCACTGCTCATTTACCATAATATCATCGTAGCACAGGCGAAACAGCATAAAGTGAGTTCTTTAAAAGAGATTAGAGCGAGACATTCAGTCATTCAACGCCATTTAGCTTGTCCCGTAAGCATCCGCAAGGGCATGAGGCTTTCACAAAATCAAAATTTCAGGCGCCATTGAATAAAACCTCCCATATTTAGAAGATCAAGCATGAACGAGATTGGTACTTTTGAAGGCCTATCGCTACCGATAACACTTGGCCAGTATGGTCAAGGTTCACAGCGTCACAACGGTAGGTGCTCATGGCTGAGGGGCTTGGTGGACAGTGTCATTATACTGTTTAACGAATTAAAGCACTACATTGAAATCATCACATTTCAATCAATACATTACAATCTTTACCATAGAATCAGTGAGATTGAAGGATCAGTGGACATACTACGTTATATCATTGCTATTATCTTTCTTAACTCACCACTATAACTTTCACTATCAACAGCACAGCTGGTGGCCTTAAGTATGACACACGTGTTTTCGTTTCTCTACAAAACAAAAATACGCACAGTGAAGCTGCGATTGAGTTACGACTTTAACATAAGACGCTCCCAAATGGCTGTTGGATGTTTACTTAGCTGAAAATCCTACGGTGGAAGAGGAAATGCCAACGTATAATCCCGAAAGAATGGTAAATAATAGAAACGGAGAAATAGTGTCACATCAACTTGATTTGAATTTCGTACGTTTTCATATTAATTCTCAACGCAAAAAAAATATTCTTTTGTTCACTGCGCGCAGTCCTGCCACTTGTAGTTTAACAGGCTGCTGTACATACAAGTATAGAACGCTTTTGTTGCATGATCATACCTTTTGCGCGAACTGTGGCGTTAAAATAGCGTTTTAAATTTCTCTTTTGTGGATACATTTATTGCATATAAGACCCGTTATTCACTGGGAGATGGCTTCGTTTCTACAGATATGCTTAGTTCATCCCTTGTCAATTCTTGTTTGACCTTTGCGCAGGCAAAGTACTACCAGAGTTCTGCTGTCTGACTGCTGTTTACGACCGCCCCCGCCCCCTCCATCCTTGCTGTTCATTTAGTTCCCGCTCATTATTCTCATGAAAAAAAGAGGAAGCACACAGCGCAAGAAAGACAAGGTCGAGAGAGCGACACGCACACAGCGCTGTTCTTGTTTTTTGTTCCAATGCATCACCAACACGCCCACGCTTCCACGCTAAGTCCTTACTCTTAACGCCCTCTCATTTTCTCGCCCCTGCCTCTCTGATAATTAGCTTGATTCCTACTCCCAACTAAGGGGCAGTATTTCCCTTTACCGCCCATTGCCCCCCCCCCCCCTTCAGCCTATGAATCGGTTGTTTAAATTCATGAAAAAATAGATATCTCTTTTTAAAACGAACGGCTACTGTGTCAAAAGCTGCTCATGAATTGCATCAAGCCACTATGATCATTTCGGTGTCTTGAAATATCTTTCTCTTTTGTTTATTTTCTTGTGCATTGTTTTCCGCGAACGGCTTTCCTTCTTTTTTAAAATTTCTCTTTCTCGTGTTTTACATTACGCTAGAAAGAAAATGACTCTTTAGTTGAAATCAGTTTATGTAATGTCTGCTCATATCAATTCTAAACAAGACACATATTTTTCACAAGGGGCTGGTCGTCTGAGTGGTCGAACAGGGATCGAACAAAAGATGTCTCTGCAGGAACTCCGTATTTCGACAAGTAGTTTTTTCTTTGTCGTGGGCCAGACGAAGACAAGTCGCTTTGCCGGAACATTGGCTCTCTGCAGAGACATCTCTCGTGCACTACCTGTTCCACCACTCCACACTGTAGTATCTGTGACACCATATGGCTTTGCATCACCTATCGCCGAGAACGAAAAAGCCCCACTGAAAACCAAGCTTAGAACTCGCAAAGTACTTTTAAGGTGGCATCGCTTCGCAACACTCGCGCAATCAAGTGCGGCAACCGTAAATGCTTGTCGGTGCGTTTCCGGAAGAATAAAAGTATTCTTCTCAATTAAAACTCCCGGCTGAGGCTACCATTGTCAAACTAGTGCCGACAACGCCAAGATTGAAACCTTTTGTTTACCTCTTTCTTGTGGGGAAAGATAGTGCACTACGTGACGGAATTTGGAGTGCGATATTTCAGAACTTCTGCTATAGTCTGAAAAGTCCAATTAGATGAATATGCTTCAAGCACTACTCGATCAAAATTCCGGAAATGCAACACGTGCCCGAACAGTTCATACACTTATTTGATATCAGTTTGTTATTTTTATTTACTCGCCAAATACGAACTGCAACAAAAGTTATGCCTGTCTCTTGATGTAGTCCAGTCGAAGTTGTGGCTTTATTCTAGCAGCTGCAGTTTACTTTATTTTCAAATGCTCAGGATAAAATCACCAGGATTTGGCTAGTCTTGTCAAATGCTTGAAAACAGGTGGAAGTTAGAAACGGTCACCTGAAAAATCGACGGATTGTGAATGCGTTGTCAGCTGTCCAAACATAGGCCTTGTCCACATAATCGTGCACCGAGCTGTTGAGAGATCGCCGAGCAGTCACCCAGGACATCCGAAGCGTAGGGTAGTTATCAATGAACCGGTTGTTGATGCCGTCGCCTTGCCAGCGGTGTCTAGTCACACCGAGCTTTTTGAACGTCGTGGCGATAGTTGAGAGAAAATTCTTGCCGCTCACGTCAAAACCTGCGACGAGTGTTTCATTTTTTTATCCGGAATATACTCAAAAATCTAATGATTCGAGTATATACATGCACCCCGCACAAAGGCAGTTACATTTATTTTATTTATTTATTACTTAATGGTTGGTATTACAACGCCCCCTCACCCCCCTCCGGGGGGCGGGGGTTAGCAGAGTGGGATACAATACATGAAAGAAAATACAACATAATCGCATACAAAATATATGAACATGCACAGGTCACAGTCAAAAAAGAACACTAGAAAAAGAAAAAAAAATTACACAAAGTATTTATCAAATGTGCAAATGAAACAGAGTAACAATAAACGCAGATATCATATGGACAGTCACTATAAAAATAACCAATTTTGTTTCAGACATCAAGAAGGGATGTAAAAGCTGACAAAGAGTATGCTTCAACGGTGCAGCTGCCGAGCTTATTCCAGTCTCTGACTGTTCGTGGAAAAATTGAATGCTTGAAAGATTCATTATAAGAACGAAAAGGTGTTATTGTTAGGTAATGACTTTAGCGCGTTGAATAACCGGAAGCAAATGTAATCCATTCGCTAACATCGACGCTATAGTGCCCCTTAACTAATTGCTATAAAACTTTAAGACGTGATGAGCGGTTTCTATCGGATAACGGGGTTAGGTTAGCGCGCGCTTGTAGTTCGGTCACTGATAGGCGTCGACAATTGTTATAAATGAACTGTACAGCTCTCCTTTGGACATTCTCTCGTTTCAGAATATTACCTTTTGTATAGGGGTCCCATATTATAGCAGCATTGTCTAAGACTGGGAGGACAATGGATTTGTACGCTAATCTTCTTACAGCAGGGGTATCCAGAGTTAACGTTCTTCTTAGAAAGAATAACTTCCTATAAGCATTAGCTGTAACGTAATGAATATGACTTGTAAGAAACGGTGTTGTTTTAGTTGCAAGTGGTGTGCTAGTGGTCTCTGCATTCCGTTAGATCTTTCCTGTTTCTTCCGTTCTCATGAAATTGCTTTTATATTGTCACGTAGTAGTGACGCTGAAGTAAGCAGTCGTAACACTGTGTATGACGAAACTGGTTGTTTATTGGGCGAACCTGTGCCCACAAAAGCAAGCTACACTCAAAGCACAACAATAGCGGCGAACACAGTCGGCGATCGTCGAAAATCTGATCAGCGGCGAAACGCGTCGGCTTTTACACCTGAGTCATCGAAGGTTCTAGATTAATCCATAGAGAAAGAAATTCAACAAGAGGGGACACTCGGCAAAAACTGGCAACAGGAAACACGTCACCATACGTCACGCTATACTTTTGACACCGAACGTTAGCTGCCGCGAGCATCGAAAAAAAAAAGAAAGTGAACTTAAGTTAACAGGCATTCATTTATTTCTTTAATTCTTTGCCGCGAAAACTAAAACGTTTTGCGTATAAATGAACTTAAGCTTTGCGACTTATTTTCCTTGCCTTACCTAGCCACAGCTCACTAATTTCATAGCCCATGTCAAGAACAACTACATGAGCCACGCGGAACTTGAGGAAGGGCACGGAAGGAAGAAACGACGGCCACACAGCAAGACGCCTTCCCGTTCGAACTCTCTTGAACGGGAGCACGTTAACGCACCTGGGGCTCCTGTGGATGGCAAACTCTAACTGCAAAACTCCCATTTCGCAATCGACTTTCCGCATCTGGCACTGGAACTGTAGATCCTACAGACCCCGCTTAGCAAATCTACAAGAATATCTAAAGACAAATCAACCAGACATCATCGCCCTCCAAGAGACCAACACCAAAAAAGTTAGGCTTCCAGGATACAACACCCTCACCACAACCACAAGAACCGCCATACTTCTCAAGAAGACAATTACGGCCCAAGAACACAGGATAGAAGACACCACGATTGAGAACACTATAGTGGAAATCATACCCGACCGCAAGTCGCATCAAAGCCTCTACGTGGCTAACGTATACAGCCCACCGCGAGACCAGCTCGCGGACTACGATCACTTCATCCGCGAACTCCGAAAACGCACAAGAGGACACCGGCTCGTAGTCGTAGGGGACTTTAACGCCCCGCACACGGCCTGGGGCTATGCCACCACTACGAAGAAAGGCGCGAGAGTCCACGACGCCGCTCAGCAACACGGCCTCACGTTGTGGAACGATTCGCTCCAGCCTACGAGAGTCGGAAACAGCATCTCAAGAGACACCAACCCCGACCTTACCTTTACGCGGGATGTGAAGAACGCGATCTGGACCTGTCTCCCAGACACTCTTGGTAGTGACCACCACATCGTTCAACTCGACATCGAGCACGCACGTCGACCGGCCAGGACTGGCACGGCAAGAATAACGCAATGGAATGCCTTCAGAACCGAGCTCGACGATCAAACTACCATATCGGACATCGACACCTGGCTCAAACAGATCCTGGATACCGCCGAACGGTTCACAAAAATCATCCAACTTGATGACGATCACCCCGCCATAGACACTCACCTACTCCACCTCTGGGAGGCCAGAAGGGCCCTACTCAAGAGATGGAAGAGGCAGAAACTCAACACGCAACTCAAGAAAAGAATCGCCCTATTGACAGAACAGTCGCAGGAGTATGCTGAACAGCTAGCGCGACACAACTGGCGCGCCTTCTGCGATAAGCTTCAGGGCACGCTCAGTACCAAGAAAACGTGGCACCTGCTACCTGCTGCGCGCTCTCCTCGACGAAGGTCCCACCAAGACGCAGCAACGGCAACACATCCGTCGATTAGCACACAACTACGACGGCTCGGAGGAAGACCTACTCCGCGAACTATGCAACAAGCTCCGCGGTCCCTCCCAACCAGCGACAACCCCGCCACTCAAAGAATATGAAGGCAGACCCAACGCTGACTTGGACCGGCCCTTCACACCAGCAGAGCTCCAAGCAGCCATCTCCAAGCTCACGAGAAACACGAGCCCAGGCAAGGACAGAATAGTGAACAAGCACCTACGACAGCTGCCCCAACAGGCCTTGACGGCTCTCCTCCGGTATTACAACGAGTGCTGGGATAAAGGAGAGCTGCCGGCCGCGTGGAAGCACTCGGAAGTGCTCATGATACCAAAGCCCAACAAGCCCACAGCTCTCGATAACCTGAGACCAATCTCTCTCACTTCGTGCGTTGGTAAGCTGTTTGAGCATATGGTCCACGACCGGCTCACATCGCACCTCGAAGACAATGGGCACTATCCAGACACTATGTTCGGCTTCCGCCAGCTTCTTTCTACGCAAGACGTCTTTCTTCTCCTAAAGGATGACCTCATTGACCACCTCAGCAAGAATAACAAGTCGTGCGTCCTTGCCATCGACGTGAAGGGCGCATTTGACAATGTCAGCCACAAAGCGATACTACAAAACCTCGAGGATACCGCCTGCGGTTCAAAGACCTATGGCTATGTCCGTAACTTCCTCACCGGCCGGACGGCCACGGTGGGGATATCAAACTTACGCAGTAAGGAATTCAAGCTGCCGAACAGGGGAACGCCGCAAGGCTCCGTCGTGTCGCCCCTCCTATTCAACGTGGCACTCCTCAAGCTCCCCCGGCTTCTCGAAAACATCCCAGGCCTGCGTCACGCCTTCTACGCGGACGACATCACGCTCTGGACGCGAGGAACGAGCACCGGAGAGCAAGAACGTTGCCTTCAAGAAGCGGTTGATGTTATCGAGCACTACCTTGATAGCTGCGGCCTCCACTGCGCACCTGAGAAATCGGAGCTACTCGTACTCAAGGCACGCACGAGGGGTAGACCTCCCACCTACGAAGCTCCAGACCCATGCGTCACGCTCAACGGGATCCAAATACCGAAGGTCGCCTCGCTTCGAGTACTCGGCTTGCACCTCCACCGAGATGGATCAGGAGTCGCCACGCTCCCACGGCTCCAACGCACAATCTCCCAACTCACACACCTCGTAAGGAGAGTAACTAATCGACGCAGTGGTCTCAAGGAGCAAGACACCCTGAGAGTCGTTCAAGCTCTACTGACAAGCAGAATAACGTACGCAACCCCGTACCTGGCTCTCAAGAATTGCGAAGTCGACAAGCTCAATGTCATCATCCGCAAAGCTACGAAGCTCGCCATGGGTCTACCACCTGTGGCATCTACCACCCGACTTCTCAAAATGGGTGCTCATAACACCTGGCAAGAGCTGGTGGAAGCCCAGAAAACCAACCAACTCGAGATACTGAAGCTCACGCCGACGGGCAGATCGGTCCTTGCGCGCCTCGGCTACGCAGAACGCTACATATCCGACGCGGACCGCAAGGTCAAGATACCGCCATGCTTAAGAGAATCCCTGAGCATCGGCAAACTACCGCGCAACATGCATCCCGAGCATCATTGGGGACGCCGGCTCGCTCGAGTCGACGCCATCCGAAGACGCCACAAGCACGATCCAGATGCTCGCTACGTAGATGCGTCCAAATACCCGGGAAAAACCGCTTACGCCCTGAGTGTGGTTGACTCGAGAGGCAAAGAACTGGCATCCGCCACAGTCAGGGTGCGGAACTGGGAGACAGCGGAAGAAGCGGCGATCGCCCTCGCCACCACCACGAGCACGAACGCGGTCGCAGTCTTCACGGACTCCCAATCCGCAGTGCGCAATTACACGAGAGGCCGAATATCGGTGGAAGCAGTCAAAATTCTGCAGAAAAGAAGCACTCCACTCCCTTACACCTGCGTCACGTGGGTACCAGGGCACGAGGGGCTCGAGGGAAACGAAGCGGCACACGCCGCGGCCCGCGACCACGTCAACCGGGCCTCTTTCGACGCCTCGCGAGACCCCCGACCGCCTGCTGACGCAACGGAAACGGAGACAATACCCCCCACGTATAAAGCCATCCTCCAACACTACCGATTGGGACGCAGGGTGTACCCGCCACCTCATCCAAAACTGACGAAAGAGGAAAGCACCGCATTCCGAAGACTGCAGAGCAATACATACACCCATGGGATCCTCATGCATCGCATCCACCCGACACTACACACATACAACTGCCCGATCTGCGCCGTCCCAGACACTCTGGCGCATTTGCTACTAGAGTGCCCGTGGCGCCCCGAAGACGCCGTTACTAAACATACAACGTCTGAAGACGTGAACCTCCTCGCCGAGACGTGGGAGGCCAAGATCTACACCCCGGCCCTGGACGAACAACGACGTCTTGTCGCCAGAGCCCGGGATGCTATCGCGGCCAGAGGATTCCTGGAATGAGGGACCCTCCCACCTAGAGTGATCCACAGCTCAAACGCTCGGGAACACCGTCTCGAAAATTAAAGTTTATATCATCATCATTACCTAGCCACAGGTCCATGACGCGCCAGATACATGTGTCATCCGCCAGACACTCGCCCGAAGCCAGCGAGGATGGCTGCGCGCGCGTTTGAGCGCTCGCGCGCGGCGACCCGTCTGTCTCCTTCTTTTTTTCTTTTTTAAATGTAACCTGGTTTATTGGGCTCTCGGCGTATTCTTGCGTTCCTTCTGCACTGGGACAAAACACCACTGCACTATTGGACTACGGCAAGGTGAGAAATCTTGTTTCACAATCTACGACGCAATTAGGCTTACGGCACGGGACCGAGACTTACGACGCAGTTAGCGGAAAACAGCTCGGCCATCCTGGCGCAGTTAGTTTGAATTAATGAATCGTGCTGAGACATGTTTCCGACGCTTCCTATGGGACTATTGTAACTTATTTCGGTTTTTGAGCCACACTGGCCGCACAGGGCGCCGTGTCGCAGTTAGCGAGAACTCAGCCGTGGTGTGTAGTCTAGTGCATCTTGCTAGGAGAAGTTTCTGCCGCTTTCTCTGACGCCAGACATTACTGAAAAGTAATTTTGTTACTTTCTGGGGTACTTTTGAGGCGCGCTGGCCGCACAGCGCGCTGTGACGCAGTTAGCGATACGCAGCTCGGCCGTGGTGATAAAGTTAGTTTGGCATGTAATGAATCTTAGACGGACAAGTCTGTGACGTTTTTTGTGGCTCCGCAACAACATATACCTTCTTTCGGTACTCACGCCTGTTGAAAACGCGATGGGCGATTGCCAAGAGTGATAACATGGGAGTGTGCAGCTGGAGCCGGCAGAACGCGCGAACGACGAACATATCAGAAACTTGTAAATCGAAAATGACGTCTTCTAAAGGACTGAAAAAAGGCATTGCACCCACGCATTTGTCTTGAGTGCCTGTTGCGTTCGTCTCTATGTATGTAGCGTACCGTCGCGTCGCCCGAGGCCAAGTTTTGGAAACGCGAAATCGCTAGTGTATTTGTGCGGCTACAGTGCAGGAAATAATGCCCGGAAATGGGGGAATTAACGCTTGGAAATCAGATGTTTTCATATATGTTTGGGATGAGTCTGGTATTTTCTACGCCATGTATGTAAAATCGAATTGTTTTTGTTTGTAATGCCGCCCATTCACCGCTTTAGCACGTTTCGCCTCTAGACGCAGTATTCCTATGTCTAAATACCAAAATGACTCATGCTTGTAACATGCTGTTACGTGCTTGCAAATGTAACATGCTTGTAATTTACTTTTTTTTCAGCTGGTGCCGTCCAGTGGAGCTTCATACAGGAACTACTGCCTTACCTGCTGGTGTCACAACGTTGGATGAACGCACAAAAAGCGCGGAACGAGCTTTTATATAGAGCAAAATAAATATTTCCTCATTGCACAAAAGGTCTTGCGTCTACTTTGTGAAATTGCACGTAGCACAGAATCGATGGGACTTCACGAGATCATTCGCAATCATTTTTACTACATAATAAACCGATTCTGCACGAAAAGCAAAAAAAGAAAAAAAGAGGAGGGGGGGGGCGCAGCCGTCGCGCTAGCTTGCGTTTCAAATACGCGCGCCCAAAACCGAAACCGGAAGTGATGCAAGTGATCGACACCGACCGCTTGGCACGCTGCAGTCAATTCGGCCGCTGGGCCCTATGGGAGTGTCCCCTCTTGTTGAATTCCTTTCTCTATGGTTAATCCCTGATGCCCGCGTGTCTTCCAGAAAGTTCTAGACAATTCGCGTCAGTCACACAATCAGATAACATAAGCGTCTGTGAAAACAGGCAACGGAAAGAAGCATCGATAACGTTCTAGAAACCTCCGACACAGGCGCGTCCCGCGCCGAGCGATAACGTTTAACATTTGTTAGCCGGTGGAAAGCGGCCACCGGTGAAAGATAAACATGTATACGTGTCAATACCCTCCCCTTAACAAGCATCGTCCCGATGCTACAAACAAATGTGAAAGCGAAAACAAAAACACGCGTAATAAAGAAAAAAAAATAAAGTAACAAAGTGCCCAAGTTCGTCAGCGGGCGTAGAAAGGCTTAAGACGCACCACGTGGATGACTTCGGGTCGTGCGCGGCGCCGCTGTGATTGCGAAATGCCGTCTGGCACGACCTCATAGTCCAGTGCGCCAATCCGTCGGATAATCTTGTAGGGTCTGAAATAGCGTCGTAGCAGTTTCTCGCTAAGTCCTCGCCGGCGTATCGAAATCCAGACCCAAACAAGGTCACCGGGCTGGTACTCGACGTTGCGTCGTCGAAGATTGTAGTGTCGGCTGTCGGTCCTCTGCTGGTTCTTGATGCGCAAGCGGGCGACCTGTCGACCTTCTTCGGCACGCTGCAAATAGGTGGCAACTTGGAGATTTGCTTCGTCGGTGACGTCCAGTAGCATGGCGTCAAGCGTCGTTGCCGGGTTCCTTCCGTAGACCAGGTGGAACGGCGCCATGTGCGTCGTTTCTTGCTTGGCCGTGTTGTATGCGAAGGTCACGTACGAAAGGATGGCATCCCACGTCTTATGTTCGACGTTGGCGTACATGGCCAGCATGTCGGCGATGGCCTTATTTAGACGCTCGGTGAGGCCATTCGTCTGAGGGTGGTAGGCGGTGGTCCGGCGATGGCTTGTCTGGCTGTAGCGCAGGATGGCTTGATTTAGTACAGCCGTGAAGGCCGTACCTCTGTCGGTGATGAGGACTTCTGGGGCACCGTAACGCAGGAGGATGTTCTCAACGAAGAATCGGGATACCTCGGCGGCACTGCCTTTGGGCAAAGCTTTTGTTTCGGCGTAGCGGGTGAGGTAGTCCGTAGCTACGACGATCCATTTATTCCCGGACGTCGACGTCGGAAAAGGCCCCAGTAAGTCCATCCCGATCTGCTGGAACGGTCGGCGAGGTGGCTCGATCGGCTGTAGAAGTACGGCTGGCCTTGTCGGCAGTGTTTTGCGTCGCTGACAGTCTCGGCATGTCCTTACGTAATGGGCGACGTCGGCAGAGAGGCGAGGCCAGTAGTATTTTTCTTGTATCCTCGCGAGCGTGCGGGAAAAACCGAGGTGTCCAGCAGTTGGGTCGTCATGGACAGCTTGCAGAACCTCTGGACGCAATGCTGAGGGTACCACGAGGAGGTAGTTGGCTCGGAGAGGCGAGAAGTTCTTCTTTAGAAGAATGTCGTTTTGCAAGAAAAACGACGCCAACCCTCGCCTGAACACCTTCGGCACAATGACGGTCTTTCCTTCCAGGTAGTCTACAAGGCTCCTTAGTTCTGGGTCGACTCGCTGTTGTTCGGCGAATTCGTCGGCACTGATGGGTCCCAAGAAAGTGTCGTCATCCGGGTCGTCCTGTGGCGGCGGTTCGACGCGGGCGCGAGACAAGCAGTCGGCGTCAGAGTGTTTTCGCCCGGACTTGTAAACGACGGTGATGTCGAATGCTTGAAGTCTCAGACTCCATCGTGCGAGGCGACCTGAAGGATCCTTCAAGTTAGCTAGCCAACACAAGGCGTGGTGGTCGCTCACAACTTTAAAGGGCCTGCCATAGAGGTAGGGGTGAAACTTTGATGTAGCCCAGATGATTTGCTTCCGCCTTCGCTAGCGACCGCCTAGCGTAACTTACAACCCTTTCTAGTCCGTCAGTCCTCTGCACAAGAACGGCGCCGAGTCCTACGCTGCTTGCGTCGGTGTGGACTTCGGTATCGGCGTTTTCGTCGAAGTGCGCAAGTATTGGCGGCGATTACAGGCGGCGCTTCAGTTCTTCAAATGCTTCGACTTGCGGCGTCTCCCACTTGAACTCGACGTCGGCCTTCGTGAGATACGTCAGTGGCTCAGCGATCCGTGAAAAATTCTTGACGAAGCGCCTGTAATAGGCGCACAGTCCAAGAAATCTACGCACTGCCTTGTCAGCGGGCGCAGGAAAGTTGGAGATGGCCGCAGTTTTCTGAGGGTCGGGGCGCACTCCAGACTTGTTGATTACGTGGCCCAAAAACAAGAGCTCCTCATATGCGAAGCGGCACTTTTCTGGCTTTAACAGTGAGTCCGGAGGTTTTGATTGCTTGAAGAACTATTTCAAGGCGCCGCAGGTGTTCTTCGAAGCTTGAGGCAAACACAACGACGTCGTCCAAATAGACGAGGCAAGTCTGCCACTTCGAGCCTGCCAGTACTGTATCCATGACGCGTTGGAAAGTCGCAGGTGCCGAGCAAAGACCAAACGGCATGACCTTGTACTCGAACAGTCCGTCTGGTGTTATAAAGGCAGTCTTCTCCCGGTCCTTCTCGTCGACTTCGATTTGCCAGTAGCCGGTTTTGAGGTCCATCGACGAAAAATACTTTGCGTTGTAGAGTCGATCCAAGGCGTCGTCAATCCGTGGGAGGGGGTATACGTCCTTCTTAGTGATCTTGTTGAGGCGACGATAATCGACGCAGAAACGTAGGGTTCCATCCTTCTTCTTCACTAACACCACGGGGGACGCCCACGGACTCTTGGACGGCTGGGTGATGTCGTCGCGTAGCATTTCGTCGACTTGTTGCCTTATGGCCTCGCGTTCGCGCGCCGAAACTCGGTACGGGCTCTGACGGAGTGGGCGGACATTTTCGTCGGTTATGATGCGGTGCTTGGCGACAGGGGTTCGTCGAAATTTTGACGACGACGAGAAGCAGTCCTTGTATTGCAGGAGCAGAGCTTTTAGTTGTTCTTTCTTATGCCTGGGAAGGTTCTGATTGACGTCGAAAGTTGGTTCAGGTACTATAGTCGTCGTTGCAGGTGCACTGGAATCCGTGAAGGCGAAAACACTGCTGGCTTGTACTATTTCGTCGATGTAGGCGACCGTGGTGCCTTTGTTAATGTGCTTATATTCGGGGCTGAAGTTCGTGAGCATCACCCTTGCTTTCCCTGCACGTAGCTCAGCTATGCCTCTAGCGACGCAAATTTCACGGTCGAGCAGTAAGTGATGATCGCCCTCGGTGACGCCTTCCATGTCTGCAGGCACTTCGGTACCGATGGAAATCATTACGCTGGAGCGTGGCGGAACGGTGACTTGTTCTTCAAGCACATTCAAGGCATGGTAACTTATGCTTGTATCCGGCGGTATCGCGTTGTGCGTTGAAAGCGTTATCGACTTGGACCTTAAGTCGATGACTGCACCGTGTTGATTTAGAAGGTCCATGCCTAGCATGACATCCCTGGAGCAGTGCTGCAGGATTAGAAGCTCACCGGGTAAGTGCGGTTGTTTACCGTGACTCGCGCTGTGCAGATTCCTGTCGGCGTTATTATGTGGCCTCCAGCTGTCCGGATATCGGGTCCTTGCCAGGCTGTTTTCACCTTCTTCAACTTGGCGGCGAACGGGCCACTGAAGACGGAATAGTCGGCTCCAGTGTCCACGAGAGCGGTGACGTTATGACCATCGATTAGCACGTCTAATTCGGTAGACCGTCGTCTGGCGTTGCGGTTAAGTCGTGGCGTCGGATCACGGCTGCGTCGGCTTGCTCCGCTGCTGCTACGTCGCGTCGGCAGGTCTTCTTTCGGCGGCGAAGTGTTGTCGTCAAAGCTCTTGCCAGGCGGCGTGCTGATAATTCGTGGTGAAGATTCGCGAATCTTCTTCGTCGGCGGCGGAGGATCTTCAGAATTGCGTCGTACAGCAACCGCACCTCCATCGGTTGCTGTCTTTAGTTTCCCGGATAGGGGCTCACGGACCGGCCCCGGGCTGGGCCAGTGTATGGTCGGCGCTGCGGCGACAGGTAACGTCCTGGTGACGGCGAGCGTGTGGGTCGTCGTGGTTGGAACTGGGCTCCGGCGAGGTAGTCAGCGATGTCGCGTGGTCGCTCGCCAAGCTGTGGACGTGGCGCGTTGACGGCGAACCCTCGTAGGCCCATCTCGCGGTATGGGCATCGGCGGTAGACATGGCCGACTTCCCCGCAGTGATAGCAGAGCGGGCGGTGGTCGGGGGCGCGCCAAATGTCCGTCTTCCTCTGGTAGCTGCGCTGGGCGACGGGCGGGCGTGCTGGCGGTGGCGGCGGTGGACGACGGAACTGCGGCGTTACGGGGCCCTGGCGCGAGCGTGGAGGGGGGCCTTGACGACGGGCGACGGTGGCGTAGGTCATCGCTTGCGGCTGTGGTTGAGGCGATGCCCGAACTTCTGGCACTTCCAGAGACCGCTGAATCTCATCTTTAACTATATCAGCGATCGAAGTCACCTGAGGCTGCGACCTTGGGAATAATTTCTTCTGCTCTTCCCGTACAACCGCTCTGATCGTCTCGCGCAGGTCGTCGGCGCCTAGCGCTTGAGCTTCGGCGTAGTTTGTCAGTGCACGGCGGTTGTATTGCCTGGCTCGCTTTTAAAGTGTCTTCTCGATCGTTGTGGCCTCCGAAACAAATTCTGACACAGTCTTGGGCGGGTTGCGTATCAATCCGGTGAATAGATGCTCTTTGACGCCCCGCATCAAGAACCGAACTTTCTTTTCCTCAGACATATGGGGGTCGGCGTGGCGGAAGAGGCGAGTCATCTCCTCCGTGAAGATCGCGATGTTATCGTTCGGCAATTGCACTCTGGTTTCTAATAAAACTTCGGCCCTTTCCTTTCGCACGACATTCGTGAAGGTCCTCACGAAGTTGTCACGAAATAGGTCCCACGTCACCAGGGTGGTGGTCTCTCTGTTCTCAAACCAGGTCCGAGCAGCGTCATCCGATGAAAAATATACATGGCGCAGCTTGTCGTCGTCGCTCCATTTTTTGAACGTCGCGGTCCTCTCATATGTCTCCAGCCAGGTTTCAGGGTCTTCAGCCGATGATCCACGAAAGGTCGGTGGCTCCCGAGGTTGTTGCAGCAGGATGGGGGACGCTGGTGCTGCCATTCTTGTCGTTGACTTGGCCTTGATTGCTGTGGCCTTTTCGGGAAGAAGTCCGTACTCCGGCAGAAGTCCTTGCTGCCTACGGCTAGCTCGCTGGTCCTTGGCGACGTTGGCGTTGTCCCCTGGCTTCGGGCTTGGATCGCGGCTTTGCGGGGGCGTTCGGTGCATGAACGAACTAGCACCTGCACCAGATGTCACGTAGTAGTGACGCTGAAGTAAACAGTCGTAAAACTGTGTATGACGAAACTGGTTGTTTATTGGGCGAACCTGTGCCCACAAAAGCAAGCTACACTCAAAGCACAACGATAGCGACGAACACAGTCGGCAATCGTCGAAAATCTGATCAGCGGCGAAACGCGTCGGCTTTTATACCTGAGTCATCGAAGGTTCTATAGATTAATCCCTGATGCCCGCGTGTCTTCCAGAAAGTTCTAGACAATTCGCGTCAGTCACACAATCAGATAACATAAGCGTCGGTGAAAACAGAAACGGAAAGAAGCATCGATAACGTTCTAGAAACCTCCGACACAGGCGCGTCCTGCGCCGAGCGATAACGTTTAACATTTGTTAGCCGGTGGAAAGCGGCCACCGGTGAAAGATAATATGTATACGTGTCAATATGTTATTTCCCGTTCTTATGAAGCCACCTCTGCTGAACAGAGCAAAACGCTTGCTAACCCTAGCACATCACGTTAAAACGGCAACATCTACAAAAGGTCAAATGGTCGTCATTGGTTCAAATACAACAGCGTTGAACGACCGTTTATATTGCAGGTGTGACACCAATATAGAACACCTTTACTGAGTTTACTGACATTCCTTAGTGAGGCATGGACTTAATATGAACTCAAGCAGTGCCTCACGAAAAATGAGGGCACAAATGCGAATGTTACTTTTCTGTATAAAAACTAGTACGGGCCCATTGGTGTTCATGGGCCCATTGTCTGTGACAGCGGCACGCAGACACCTTTATTCTCGTATTTATTCGCATTCCCGTCATGAACACTTGCTGACAATACTCTGACTTTATTTTAAATTGTTGATAGGTCATGACAACCGACAATTGCGGAACATAATGACGTACAGGTCGTAGCCTCATGAAACGCGAGATGCAACTAACTATGAATACTTTAGATATGATTATTGTCATACATAGGAATGGCACCTCGAAAAGTGTAATGCAGATGAATATGAATATTTGAGCGATGATTCTAACCAACTACGTCGTCCACTATCTCAAAATAAAGAATTATTGCACATGTATACATAATAACCAGCGTTTCTCTAACATTTTAATTATTGATACGAGAAGGCCAAGCGCATTCGGCGAACTCTAAACCCCGTTGTTATAATGGAGGCGGTAGATGAAGTTTTGAGAAAGGCAGATGTTGGGAGAGCGATGTGAACCAATATTTAGCTTTCGCAAGTTTGCGGAAATTGAAAGTAACGGCCTTAATAGCGCTTACGACGCCCGAACTTTCCATCTGTCACGCAGCCACCATAATCATTAGCATGGAACCACGACCATTTGCCTTAGAGTCACACACACACACACACACGCACACGCACACGCACACACACACACACACACACACACACACACACACACACACACACACACACACACACACACACACACACACAGTGATTATATTGACTGTTAACCTTTGCAGTTCTTAAAACCGACTTATGTGGATTAGTCAACGATAGGGTGCGTATTACCTTCGAAAAAAAAACCACCTCACTTTTCTGGGACTGAACCTGAAACGCGAAAAGAGTGAGCGAATTTAATCCATAAATGAGCCTTATTAACAGCAATCAATATGATTGTTGCCAGCGAACCACTTCGAGTGCAGTTCACGTGTTCCTACGCAATCTTCTGAAACTGCATTTGCTGTCTTTAATGAAAGCTGGAGACCTTTGCGTAGCTGGTAGGATAGCAGAGAGAGAGAGAGAAAAGACTTTATTTTATGCTATACTCCAGGTGTTGGGTGAAAGTTACGATACTCACAGTGATTCTCGCCATAGTTTGGCATGACATGTTTACCGCTGAAACGGTTAGTTAAATTGCAGAGTGAGGGCGAATAAATCGACAACGTAAGTAATTCCTCTGCCTTGTATGCATCCGCATAATTGATTTGCCGTATTCAATGTCCTAGTGCTTCGAGTTCTCGAATAATTCGCTCTCGCTCGGCGATCTGCTAACTTCTTGGTTAGCTTAGATAGGAGAGCGACTGCGAGGAAAGGCATTGGCCCCGGATTCCAATCTCGGACCAGGACAAATTTTTCTTCAACTGTGAAGCTTTTTTACTGAAAAACATGTGAAGGTTTCCTTTATAGTGTCGTGCTACAAGATTGGCGGATGTCAATATTTCCCGTACATGAGCTGGACATTGTGTCTTGCTTTCGGAAAGCAGTCTACGTCGCTTGAGCATTTTTCACCTGCGTCGTTGAGCTAATCATAACAGGTCATAAGCAGTCACTAGAATATAAACAGTGGTGCCAACCGGTCATAATTGATCGTTTGCATAACGCCATAACAGATGTAGATAACTTTAACATACCGCGTTTTGGATTTCAAACAATGCTTCAATATTGTGCTAGAGAAATGTGTTTGCTTACTTCCTAGCTCGTAAGCCGAAATTAAATTATGGAGCTAAAGTTCCAAAACTCAACAAGGGGCTACGAGTGGTGCCATAGTGAAGGGCTGCGCAAAAATTCCAACAGCCTCACATTACTTAACGTACCCTAAAAAAAAGGTACAACCGTGTTTTTGCATGCCGTAACCTTTGGAAGCGAACCCGCGACCATGTGCTCAGCAGCCCAACACATAGCCACTGCGGCAGGCATTGCACGTAAACAATTAGTGCACAGCCATAAGTCATATTTAAATTGAACTACATGCATACCCCTGCTTCCTGACAGCGAAATAAAAATACGTTTATTCAGCATAGAAAAATGGACAGATATACTTACCTACGTGCTCAAGAAGGTCGGCGTGATTTTCAGAAATGGAAAACCTATCCAGTGCTCCCTTGAAGATTTCTTTGTCAGCTGCACTGAATATCGACAGCAGTACGTTTACCATGCGACTTCGAGGAACTGAAACACACGCAACAAGGACAAGTTAGCTGCTGAAATTTCCATAACTACGTGTGCAGATTAAAGGCCACGTAAACAAGCCTAATGAATTCACGATAAGGAAATTAAAAAAAACTTAAAGGGCGAATAAAGCAACTACAGCTACAAGATACAGAAACACTGCGCAGTGTTTGTTTATTTGTGTTTTCCCTTCTTCCTATCACGGTGCAGGTCAATGACGTATCCCCGAAAAGTCAACGCAGATCCATACCATGCACATTTTATTGGTCTTTCAATCAATTTTACGTATCATTGCTCAGTCAGCCAATACCCGAAAGGCAACATCATTGTAAACGCTTGCCCCCAAAGCGTCGTAACAGCACTGCGTTAGTGATGATAGTACTGGGATAGCAATGCGCCAAGCTGCCATGAATAGCACATTGCCACAAGGGCATGAGCTTGATCCTCTGTGGCACTGTTGAGCGCAGTTTCGCTTTTCATACGCCGAGGGCGCAGTTCAGGATGAGGAGGTGGCCTGACGATGATGATGGAGACGCAACGAAAACTAGGGACACAAAAAGACTTAGCTTCGAGTTGTGAACTGCTGTGAGAATGAAACGGCTGCATGCTTTAGTTCCATTCAAGGGAGTTTTACAAGTTTATATTGAATTAAGTGCCAGTGTGAGCCGTGAGGCAACTATATGCGCACGGTTTACAGCTAATTACAAACAATTCTGTTACGTCATTGCTCGAAGGATTAATTCACCTTCATTCAAAAATACACGAGTTGACACAACGTACATGCATGGTATATATAGCGCGCTGATGGGAAGTGCTGATAAACGCTTGCCAGCACGCAAGCACTTATCAGCAAGCATGTCACATCGCATTTGCATATTTATGCTTTTTCGTCCTGAAAATTGGTAAAGATAGGGCTTCGTCGACCTGCCGCAGTGGCCTAGCGGCTATTGGGGTGCGCGTTCCATATTCCCAGGTGGGCAAAATTAATCCTGAGTCTGCCACTACACGTGACCCATAAGCATATCGCGGTTTTGGCTCGTAAAACCATTGAAAAACATTTTTAGGCTTTCGTCATGCCGTGCAGCAGTTTAAGCTACTGTCAATGGCATATTGTCGCTAGCAACGTGAAATCAAAGCCAAAATGATTGACGTCATGGTAGGAGTGGCGGTCAACGCCCACCTTTACAGTTTTCTTCCTCTCGTCTCAAGAATACATAGCCTCTGTAAAGCTACCGCCATTTCTTGAAGCCGAGTCTACATATCCTATTTTCTTCCGTATCACTTAAACATAAGCTGCTGCTTTTTTTACAGAAACTGAATTGTTTTCCTTCTGGCAATTCGCCAGTGGCTCCAATGGCGCTTGGCCTACATTATCGCCATTTGCGATAGATTATAAGGAAAGTTTAAAAAGCGAGATAAACCAATCGCTACATTATACGGGCCCTGTTTGTACACGCACTGTAACTCAGTTAAGAGCGAGAAGTGGAGAAAACAAGCAGCACGATTTTTGCTCGTCCCGGCCACATGATGCCAACAGATAATCAAGCCAGGAGAATCATTTGGGAGCTTATGTGCTATTTTAGTTGATAATATCAAATGGTAAGGCAAATAAAAATGAAAATAGACACAAAATAAATCACCTCGTCACCATTGGGCGCCGCACCTACATCATCTTCTTTATCGTTGGGTGATCTACCAATTGAGTTGCGGCGACGGTATTCGCACACCAAAAACGTTCAAAATCGAGCACGTGATGTAATAAACTACATCTATTTGTAAGCAAAAGACCAACAAAATAAAAGTTTGCCACCCATACCTTCACTCCAAAGGTAGCGCATCAGATTCTCGGCCAGGCTAACACCCCCTGCGTACATATTTTCTCTTCCGCGTAGGTTTGCAGTTTTGATGTCAACGTAGAGGAGTAGCATTTTGTTCCTGTAGCGTCCATTTTCTGTATTGTGGAAAAGACACCGATAACATCCGTGAATCTACAGAATGCAGCATCACAGCCTATTGAAGCGTTTTTGCCCAACATATATGTTGCAGCATGCAGGCATATAGAAATGCCGGAGAACGAACACGCGGGTACGGTGGCTAGATGGGTAGGTGTGCCGACCGAGCGTAGTTCACCACTTCTCCGCATCATGACGCAGAAGTGGCGCTGCGGACAGTATAACGGCTGAGCTGCACGCAGCATCGGCTGCGCTGTGTAGACGAGCAGCGTGTTTGATAGTATCGCTGCCTATGCTCTAACTGTGAAGTACGCGCCGTTTTGAGCAGTGTAGGCAAAGCCAGAATGGGGAATTTGTTACTGTCGTCTTAGAAGACACGATATGCTGAAGTCGGTTTTCTAGCTTGGCGATTGGTCATATTTATTTGTATAAACGCGGCGCTTCCAGCCCATTGCATTACATACGTAGACGCATTTTTTCCATGCATAAAACAATACTGCAGTGGTTTTATACGGTATATGGAAACGTGTTTACGTGATATTTAGTGAGTTCTAATGTTTCAATTTTGTGAAATCCAGCTATTGTGTTTACTGCTGCCTCAGTTACGATATTTAAATTGTTACGAGACGAATTGTGTTGGTCACTGTTTGGTTGCAATAACATAAAGCAATACGTCTTGGGCTAGATTCATGAATATATTTAAAATACAAGAAGCGCTCTCATAACTTGAGTCAGCAGACGCACCAACATAAATAGCCTAGCGCCAGCAAGGTCGCCACGTTGGTACACCACATCATAACATTATTCACAGCACACGCCTCCGCTTCAGGTGATTCCTCTTCTCCCTGTTGCTTTCGCGTGCCATGTTCTTGCCCTTGACAAGGAAGTAAAGGCGTGTAATTAAATATAACTTCACAACATCGTTTGTGAGCTCTTTCTTGTGCCGCTCACAGCCGATCAAATTCAGAGGATTCAGCGGCAGAAAGGATGAAAAGTCGGCGATACTGTTCCTTCGTAACTCATTTAAACAGCACAGCTTGAAGGCGTCTTCGAGCGATGATACCAGTTCTGTTAGTGATTCAGAAGGGAGCTTGCTCCCTTCTGAAGCACTTCTCCATTCTGTTCCTTCTCCATTCTGTTGAATTCAGTAATATCCCTGAGCAATCGCAGCAATTGGTTCTTTGCAGGAACTTGCTTGCTTCATAGCCTGCTATATAGAATACACTGTAAAATTATTTACAGCCTTAAAAGTGAAAAAGGGTGTAAATGTGTCTATAACTCGAAATTTTAGGGTGTTACTTATATAAATAACACCCTAAGGGTGTGAGTTATAGACACATTTACACCCCTTTTCGATTTTAGGGGTGTAAATTATTTTACAGTGTATAAGCCTAGAGTCACTTTTTTATTTCCCTGTAGCAGCGCAGCGGTGCTCGATGTCGCAGGCGCTGAGCACCTCATGTGCGGCTTGCAAATTTGCAATGTCGAGGAGCTTATCGACGTACGCTTTTCGGTGTACGGCTTGCTCATTAACGTCGCCGACACTGAGCAAGCTTCTCAGCAGCCCGGGGCGAACATTTTCGCTGTCTTTCTCACAAATTTAGAGCCTGAAGCCCGACTTGCAGTTCGGAGCGAAGCAGTAAGTCTCCTTGGTGATCTTCTGTGGTCGAGCAATGCCGCCGCTAATCTCGCCGGTCATTTTTCCGACCTGGAACATTCCACATCGCTTAGGAATTTCCAAACAGTACGAGAGACGCAGAGCTCTTCACCTTTGAAACTGACACGAACAGACGACATACAACTATTCCACTACTGGCTTTTTTTTGTTTGTTTGTTTGCTCGCCGCCAGCCACCCCTGTAGCAGACGATGCGCGCTGCGGAACCGTTCAACTGACCGCAGCGCCAATTTTGCGTCATGATGCGGAGAAGCGGTGAACTGCGCTCCAGACGCGCCGGTCGGCACACCTACCCATCTAGCCACCATAACGCGGGAGCCAAAGCAATGGCAGTGACATCTTGCGAGGCTTTGTCCAACTGTAATGCGTTGGAGACGCTTCATCATTTTCAACTGTAAAAAACTTATCTAAGGAAACTCAAACTACTTTTGCCAAATATAGCTGATGGTTATGGGGCAAAAGAAATACAGAGATAAAATAAGCAGATAGATGCAGAGAGAACAAGGGTGAGTAGACGGACTAAATCTATGAATTTAAATTTTTGAAGACGTAAAACGACCGCAATCACAGCAATGAAGAGCCGTTGGTCGAGTAATTAAAGATTGCGTATAGACGAAAATTCTTTAAGTTTGGTCCACGGTAGAGGCGCCGACAGTGTGGAACTAGCGGAATAACGGAGTAAGTCAAAAATACTTCAGTGTCATTCAGCTTCATTTTACATTGATTACAAGGAGGAAGCAGCCGCACCCGCCGCGGTGGCTCAGTGGCGAAGGCTGCTGAGCACGAGGTCGCAGGATCGAATCCCGGCTGCGGCGGCCGCATTTCGAAGAAGGCGAAATGCAAAAACGCCCGAGTGCTTGCGTTGTAGTGCACGGTAAAGAACCCCAGGTGGTCAAAATTAACCCGGAGCCCTCCACTACGGCGTGCCTCATAATCAAAACTGGTTTTGGCACTTAAAACGCCAGAAAAGAAGAAGGCAGCAGCCGCGTAAAAGCTACTGCAGTGAGCAGCTTGACAAAGACGGCTGCCCCCGCTTTACCAGCAATGAACCGCGTGACATCGGAAAACACGCGTCGGACAGGCATCTAATAACTAATAATGCGCACCCCAAATGAGCGCATCAAAATTATATACATGCACTTGCGCTTCAAGATACTGAGGAAAAATTCAACTTTCTTCAATCAATTAGTGAGTCTCAAGCCAGTGCGCCTGTCTGGCATAATTCTTATTTTGCGCGTCAATGCGTGCGTGCGCGTGTCTGTGTGTGTGCGCGTGCGTGTGCGTATGCGCGTGTGTGTGAGTGAGTGAGTCAGAGTACAATGCCTGAAAGGGCAACTCCGGCGCTTTTTCAATGTCAACTGGTGTCAATCAAATTAGTTGCGTACGTTACTGTCTACTTTCGTCTTTTCCTTAAAAGTATCTGGCGGAACCCATCTCGCGATTATTGTCGACGCTACTGCATTTAGCATTGAATAAATATAGCTGCACAAGGTATCGCCACCGGCGAAAAGAGTTATCTATGAGGCGTGTACTGCAGCGGGATTTCGCGCTTCCCTAAGAGCACTCGGTACCATCTAGCGCAGCCACCGCCGCGAAGATTGCGCGTAGCCTCTGAAATGCATGGCGCGCCGGTGCGTGCAAACGCTGAGAAGCGCGTCCTGCGGAAGCCGGGATCCGCTCCCATGCTTATTTCTGGACCCGCTACGCCATCTAGTGGCACTGCCGAGAATTTTGCGTGTAGCCTCCGAGACGAGAGCCTTCGATTGCCGCACATTCAGTGACCGAAGTTGGCGAGAGATCCATTGTACAATGGTACATACACAGTGTATTCATGGCCCAGCTCGCTAAAGCGTTGGCCTGAAAGGGTTTCATTGAAAAGCAACACATACCCCGTAAAGCAACACTTGACTTCAGCCAACCAAGAGAACAGGCTGGCTTCAGGAAGGGATATTCTACGATGGATCATATCCATGTCATCAATCAGGTAATCGAGAAATCTGCGGAGTACAATCAACCTCTCTATATGGCTTTCATAGATTATGAAAAGGCATTTGATTCAGTAGAGATACCAGCAGTCATACAGGCATTGCGTAATCGAGGAGTACAGAGGCATACGTGAATATCTTAGCAAACATCTACAAAGATACCACAGCTACCTTGGCTCTCCACAAGAAAAGTAGAAAGTTACCTATCAAGAAAGGGGTCAGGCAAGGAGACACAATCTCTCCAATGCTATTCACTGCATGCTTAGAAGTATTCAAGCTCTTAGACTGGGAAGGCTTAGGAGTGAGGATCGACGGCGAATATCTCAGCAACCTTCGGTTTGCAGATGACATTGTCCTATTCAGCAACAATGAGGACGAATTACAACAAATGATTGAGGACCTTAATCGACAAAGTGTAAGAATTGGGTTGAAGATGAATATGCAGAAGACAAAGATAATGTTCAATAGCCTGGCAAGAGAACAAGAATTCAGGATCGCCAGTCTGCCTCTAGAGTCTGTAAAGAAGTACGTTTATCTAGGTCAATTACTCACAGGGGACCCTGATCACGAGAAAGAAATTTACAGAAGAATAAAATTGGGTTGGAGTGCATATGACATGCATTACTAAATCCTGACTGGGAGCTTGCCACTGTCATTGAAAAGAAAAGTGTTCAATCATTGCATTCTACCGGTGCTAACATATGGGGCAGAAACTTTGAGGTTAACAAAGAAGCTCGAGAACAAGTTAAGGACCGCACAAAGAGCGATGGAACGAAAAATCTTAGGACTAACGTTAAGAGACAGGAAGAGAGCGGTGTGGATCAGAGAACAAACGGGGATAGCCGATATTCTAGTTGACATTAAGCGGAAGAAATGGAGCTGGGCAGGCCATGTAATGCGTAGGATGGATAACCGGTGGACCATTAAGGTTACAGAATGTATACCAAGAGAAGAGAAGCGCAGTCGAGGAAGGCCGGAAACCAGGTGGGATGATGAGGTTAGGAAATTCGCAGGCGCAAGTTGGAATACGCTAGCGCAACTCAGGGGTAATTGGAAATCGCAGGGAGAGGCCTTCGTCCGGCAGTGGACATAAAATATACGCTGCTGCTGCTGATGATGATAATGATGATGACCCCGTGCATCTGTGGCGCAGGCCGCTATTATGTCCAGTTGCTGTCCTTGAGGATCCAGTGTGACGTGGGTTCGGTTCAGCTCAGCAGCAGTAAAATGACCACATCTTGTTCGTCATTGTTCATCGAAGATTGGCGCACACCTACTGGCACATACCCAGTGACCCAAGCTGACATGAAAGAGGATCACTGTAGACCAGCACTGACTGAGTGGCGCATAACCACTGCTCCAAGTCGGTGTTAAAGTGGTCTTCGAACAGTGGTATACCTACCCAGTCCCGCATCTCCAGTGACCCATGTCGGCGTGAAAGAGGTTCATGAAAGAGCGGCACGTATGCAGACATTACCGCATACTCACTGACCAAAGTTGGTCCGATGGTTGGTTTCGAATCCTGTTCCCTCAGCAGCCCGATGCGCCACTCGTTCGACTACAGACTACTCAGTGACCCAGACAGGCAGGTGCAAACATACATGGTTGAACATAATGGTTGAACCCCGGCAGCATGAAATGTTCTGACTTACTAGTACACCACGTTTCTGTGAACATAAAAGATCAAAGTTTATGCCACATGATTCCAACAGCCAAAGTGATATAATCGTTTTTTGGTTGAAGTGACCGTGACTTTAAGTGCATCACTTTGACCAACTTAATCCTGTTTTTTTCTTGATTTCACAACGTGCTGAATGTGCTCAGGGGTGATATAACTAGCCGACATCACGTTGCAAATAGCCATCATCGAATGCTTCTAAAACTGCAATTGTTAAGTGCTGCTAATCTTTACCACATCACTTTCGCGACAGATAGCAATGATAGCTGACGTCTCCGTGCGACGGGCAAAGATATTCCCATTCCTTCTCCAAAGGAACTTCCAACCGATTTCGCGCTTTCGGGAAATTGGCGTCCCCAGTAATCTTTTCGTTGCCGGGCGCAAGTGCTCACTTATATAGATTGGAGTGTCGTTCTGCAATCCGATGGTCGCATAAGTTGTCTTCTTTTTTCGAGTGACCTCGAGAGCCTTGTCACGTTTTGCGCGGCTTTGAAACTGGACAATGATGTTCGGTTTATCTTTATATTTAGTCTGCACCCTATGGCACACATCACTGTCATAGGCTGATGTGGGTTCTCCATTAGCTTCGCCAACTTCCATCAGGAGCTGTGCAAACTTCTCATCATCTGCTTTTACAATTCCCTTGATTTCAATATTTCAATTCGCACGAGAATATCTCCGATTTAAGCATGTTTATTTTACTGTCAGCAAGATTTTTTTCGAGAGCGTGGATCCTCAGTTTGAGAGCATCCTTTTGCTTCTTTATGTAAAATAAGGGATCCGAGACTGATCAACTGTTTACTGTTTTCATTCGATCATCTTCTTCTTCGTCTCTCTCTCTTCACTTCCTCTTCTTCTTTGACCGGGACGTTACATCCTCCGGGTCTCTTATTGGCATCCTTCCGCGGATGGCAAGGCACTAGGTTACCTACAGTTGCAACTTCTGTCTTGCCTGCTGCTCCTTCAAAGTGCACAGACTTGAGTATACCTTGCTGCTTCACCGTTCTGAGGACAACATAAGGGCCTGTGAAAGCATTCTTCGAACAATCAAGACCTTTTCGAACTAGCACCACGTCTCCAGGTTGTACGTTGGGCCTATGAGTTACATGGCACGATTCGTAGCATCTCTTCATTGTCCGTTTATACATATGGTATTTCTCTACCGTCTTTTTGCGTTCTGGAATATGGATCTTCCCTACTACGTGAAGTTCGTAATCTGCTGGTAACCACGTCGTCTTCTGAAAGGCAGCAAACTGAGAGCTACAGCTAAGTCCAGCTGTGTGAGATTGATTGTGATGCATAACCGTGCCTCAAGAGCGCACTTCCATCCTGCATGAAATCTGCGTATATAGAAATGAAGGTCTTCAAGTCACCTATGAAACGTTCCGCTAGGGCATTTCCTTCCGGGTGGTATGGTGCTGAAAATCTCAAACTGTAGCGAAGCGTTGGAACTCTGAAGTGAGTCGTCCGCTCCAGCGCCTTGAAGTGGGTCGGCCGCTCCAGCGCCTTCTAGTGGGTGATTTTCTTCGGCTCTCCAGCGCCGCTCGTGCTGAGAGTCCGTGCTGCGCTTTTTGGACTGTCGCCCTTACGCTGCTTTAAGTGCCGTCCAATAATACCCTTATAAATTGGTGGAGGTGCTGTACCCTCAAAACCGCTCCGAAACCCCTTCTATGCCCCTGGAGCTTCGAACCCGTGCACTACCATCTGCCATGCCGCAAGACGCCTCCCAGAAAACGCCTCCTCCCGCACCACCCGCCTGTCCCCGTTTCCCTCGTCACCGCGACCCACCTATCCTCACTGGCGCGGATGGCACCGACGTGGAGGACTGGCTCACTATCTAAGAGCGCGTGAGTGTACCCAACAAATGGGACGAGGTAGCCAAATTGAGCAACTTGGTCTTTTACCTAGTGGGAGTTGCAAGTGTGGTTGTACAACAACCACGAATCCGATTTCCCGACCTGGTTCGCTTTCAAGACTGCCATTATCGACGTGTTTGGCCACCCTGCTGTTCGTAAGCTGCAAGCAGAACAGCGTTTGCGCGAACGAGCTGAGCAGGCCGGGGAATCTTTCACTAGTTACATAGAGGACATTCTGTACTTGTGCAAGAAAACAAACGCGACCATGTCCGAGTTGGATAAGATAAAAAATGTCATGAAAGGCATCGACGACGACGCCTTCACCATGCTCTTCGTCAAAAATCCTCGCACGGTTGCAGAGCTAATAACTCTGTGCCAGAGTTATGAGGAGCTACGCCGGCAGTGGTCATTGACCCGTCGGCCACCAGCACGGGATGCAGATATCGCTGGCTTGTCAACCATTTCAGACCACACCACCTTGCTGGCAGAAATGAAGACATTTGTGCGCGAAGAAATTGCACGCCATCTCTCTCTGCTGCCGTTTGCACACCCGCAGCATGTGGAACACCCATCAACCACATTCCCGCCTCCCCTCCGCCGAGTGATTGAACAGGAAATCACCGAAGTCATGCCCGAATATCACCAGCGCCCTCCGGCACCGTCGCCACTTGGCTGCGCTCAAGTTGTCGCCAGGCCAGCCCAACCAATCTCTGCGGCTGCTTCGTTTAGTTACACCGAAGCCGTCGCCGGACCTCAGTCGTTCGAAGCGGTTGTGCCGCCTACGTACGCCGATGTCACTAGGCTCCGTCTGCAGCCGACCATGCAGCCATACCAGCAGCCACTACGTCCATAGCGTCCTGAGCCATGGGTGGGACCCTCTCCGGCAAACCGTTGGCGCACTTCCGACAACCGTCCCATATGCTTTGCGTGTGGTTACGCCGGCCATGTTGCACGTTTTTGCAATCACGTGCAGTCACCTCGAGTCGCATCACTCGTCATGAGCCAATCCAGCCGCCCTAATTACGAACCACCGCCGCCTTTGTCACCGACGTTATGCCCAGCTCCTTCTACCCGCCGTTCGCCATCTCCACGACGTCGCTCATTGTCGCCGATGCGGCCAGGTCAAGTCGCACGAGATCGGGAAAACTAGTCGTCGCAGTCCACGAGGCAAGGGCTGCGACGCTATCGAACTGTGAAAGCCCTCAGCAGAGAACATTGAACATAATAAACGTGTTTGTAAACGGTGTTCGCGTAACTGCCCTTATAGACACTGGAGCCGCCGTATCCGTTATGGACGCCAAACTCAGCTGTTTCCTACGAAAAGTGACGACGCAACTTTCGGGGCTATCCCTTCGTACGGCTAGCGCCCAAAGTATTCACCCGACAGTAGCATGCACAGCTCGCGTCGTCATTCGGTACGCGATGTATGCCGTCGAATTCATCATTATTCCTGCATGCTCGCAGGACATCATCCTGGGATGGGATTTTCTATCCCGCCACAACGCCGTCATTCATTGCACACCCGCCGAAATAGAGCTCTCGCCGTTCTCAGCGATGACGGCGGCAGACAGACCATCGCTTTCGAACAAGATACTCGTCACAGACGATACGCAAGTGCCTCCGAACGCGTCAGCGGCTGTGTCAGTGTACTGCGACAGTCTCTGCGACACAATTGCACTCCTTTCGACATCTGACCGCGTTCGCACTAAGAAAGTATTGTTGGTGCCCTTTGCGACAGTGCAACTCACTCAAGGTGACAGGGCTATTTTTGTTAGCAATCCATCCCCATATACTGTCACATTGCTGCGAGGGGAATGTCTCGGCAGAGTGGACCCCTCGAAGACGCACAAGTTATCGACGCACCCGATGACACGCACTGGCCCAGCTTCTGCACGCTCAGTGCTGTTTAGAAGTCGGATTCATCGCCCGAAGATGTATTTGGCTCCTCCATCGATGAAAACCTTACGCCTGGTCCAGTGTTCACAGCTTCTGTGCCTGCTGGAAGAATTTCGCCCATATTTCGATGTCGCGTAGACTTCCCTGGGCCGCACGTCCACTGTCACGCATGGTATCGACACTGGCTCCCAACCTCCACTGCGGCAACGTCCATATCACGTATCCCCCTGCAGAGCGTCGTGTGATTAACGAGCAAGTCGACGAGATGTTATTCGACCATCAAACAGTCCCTGGGCGTCTCCGGTCGTTCTTGTTGCGAAGAACGGTTCCGTACGGTTCTGTGTGGACTACCGACGGCTCAACAAGATAACCCGCAAGGACATCTATCGGCTGCCACGAATAGACGACGCGATCGACAGCCTCCAAGGAGCTGAATTATTTTCATCGCTCGATTTGAGCTCAGGGTACTGGCAAGTCCCTATCGCTGAGGACGCTCGACCGAAGACAGCCTTCGTCATGCCCGACGGCTTGTATGAATTCAACGTCATGCCGTTCGGACTGTGTAATGCGCCCGCGACCTTCGAGCGCATGATGGATACCATCTTGCCCAACCTGATATGGCACACGTGCTTGTTCTACCTGGACGACGTCGTCGTTTTCGCTCCGGACTTCTCCACGCATCTTCAAAGCCTCCGGCATGTTTTGACGCGTTTGAGCAACGCCGGCCTACAATGGAACCTAAAGAAGTGCCGATTTGCAGCACGACAGCTGACAATACTGGGCTACGTCGTGTCCAAGGATGGCATTCTCCCAGCTCTAGCCAAGCTTCCGGCCGTAGCCGAGTTCCCCAGACCTACGTCCGTCAATGAACTGCACAGTTTCGTAGGTCTGTGTTCCTACTTTCGACGTTTCATTCGAAACTTCGCCACTATTATATCGCCACTGACGAAGCTCCTTGGCAGTAAGAGGCCCTCGACTCGTGGTCGTCAGTGTGCGAGGACGTGTTCGCAAAGCTCCGTCGTTTGTTCACGTCTCCACCCATACTACGCCACTACGACCCTACGGCCCCTACAGAGGTACACACAGACGCCAGCGGTGTTGGCCTTGGCGCTGTCCTTGTGCAGTGCAAACCAGGGTTCCCTGAATATTTCGTATCGTATGCAAGTCGTACGCTTACTAAAGCCGAGGCCAACTACACCGTCTCCGAAAAAGAATGCCTGGCGATCATCTGGGCCCTTGCGAAGTTTCACCCTTATTTGCATGGCCGCCCGTTCGATGTCGTTACTGACGACCATGCACTATGCTGGCTGTCGTCATTGAAGGATCCATCAGGCCGTCTCGCCCGTTGGGCACTTCGTCTGCAGGACTACGACATCCACGTGCTCTACCGCAACGGACACCAACATGACGACGCCGACGCCCTCTCGCGCTCCCCTTACCCGATGACAACGCTCGCTGCTCAGGAACTCAACTGGCCGTTTCTTCCATCGACCTTCACACCATCGCTACAGAACAGCGCAAGGACCAATGGATTGTCTCGCTGATAGACTTGCTCACTGATCCGTCGGCAACACCACCCACTCGCGCATTGCGTCGTCAAGCCCACCATTTCGCCATTCGCGACGAGCTACTTCACCGACGCATATACATCGCCGACGGCCGCCAGTGGTTACTGGTAGTACCCCGCAGTCTCCGTTCTCAAATATGCGAATCGTTCCACTCTGATCCACAGTGTGTACACTCTGGGGTATACAAAACTTACCACTGGATCCGACAACGGTACTTTTGGCGGGGAATGTACCGGTACGTGCAGAAATATGTTCGCTCCTGCCTCGATTGTCAGCGCCGGAAATCTTCGCCGAACCTCTCGCCAGCAGGTCTACAACCTTTACCTTGTCCTAACTGGCCCTTTGGGCGCATTGGCATCGATATATACAGATCTCTTCCTCTAAAGTCGGCTGGTAACCGCTGGCTGGTAACCGCTGGTAACTGTTGACCATCTCACGCGATACGCCGAAACTGCCGCACTTCCAGCGGCTACAGCACGAGATGTTGCCTCCTTCCTCCTCCACCGATTCATGCTGCGTCACGGTCCACCACAGGAGCTACTCAGCGATCGAGGCCGTGTCTTCTTGTCGGAAGTCGTCGAAGCCATTCTCAAAGAGTGTCACGTCGTTCACCGCAAAACTACTGCTTACCACCCACAGACAAACGGCCTCACAGAGCGTTTTAACCGCACGCTCGGCGACATGCTCTCAATGTACATCGCCGCCGACCACACAAATTGGGATGCCATTCTGCCCTTCGTCACCTACGCCTAAAATACCGCCCCTCAGAGTACTACTGCCTTCTCACCGTTCTTCTTATTGTACAGCCACCACCCGTCGCACACGATCGACACGATCCTTCCATACAGGCCAGACACGTCTGAGTATACGCCTATATCTGCCACAGCCAGACATGCTGAAGAGTGTCGCGACCTTGCCTGGACCTTTACTGCAAATGAACAAGAGCGGCAGAAGAGCATCAGCGGTGACACCACCACTTCTGCGCCCACGTTTTTCCCTGGGGCGCTCGTCTGGCTCTCAGTCCCTACCCCCGAAACTGGACTCTCTTCAAAACTACTGCCCAAATACGAAGGCCCCTACCGTGTCATCGAACGCACGTCCTCAGTAAATCACCTTATCGAAACCGTTGAACCATCTTCGGACATGCGCCGTCGAGGGCGCGACATCGTCAATGCAGAGCGCCTCAAGATATAGACGGTTTTCAGCAGCGGCGCACGGGCGCTGCCATATTTGATCACGTGACTGCGCCGGCATGACTGGCCTTGGGTTGAAGGCCAGCGAAGGAGCCGTACTGCTGTAGTCATAGGCGACGGTGCGGCAAGCGGCGTTGTTTCGGGTCCACCGATGGACAGCGGCTGGATCGACGACACAAAGCTCTGGTCCATGGTTCAACGATCATGTAAGTGAACCATTGCTTGTCATTTTAACGTTGTATGTGCTCGCGCAGGAGCGCTCTGGCGCTCGATCATCGTGCATGCGCGTCGCTCGTTCGCGCCGAGCGATTCGAGCTCATGGAGGCTTCTTGTGCGGCGTTCACGTCAGATCGCTACAATTCTTTTTTCTTTTTGTGGTTAGTGTGGTCTACTTAAGCTACGATCTGAGCTGTTTGAAGTGGTTGCCCAGCCTCTCGCGCTTTGCTTGACGGCCTCGAATGTGTATGCCTGAGCGCCGAGTGAAAAATCCGTGTCCGCTTGTATGTTGACGTTTCGCTCGCTGGTATTTTAGCTTCCCACATACGTTGAGGTAAGCGTTTGCCTCGATACTGGTGCACTGATCTCTGCAGAATTCACCAGTGCGGCGGGCACGCAATAGTTTCGCGTAGTTGACTTCAGAGCTGCAGATTGTGTTTGTTGGATGTACTAAGTGAATGCCCCCGAACGGGTGTTGTTTCATAGTAAAACCCCTGTCACACGGACACGTTCGATCACAATTGAGCCTCGATCCGAATCCAGTCGGTCGTGATCCGCAAATCGTAATCGAAGTGTCCGATTTCGATCGGAGACCGAAGTAAGCAGCTGCTAGCTCAGTGTGACAGAAAACGAGGTACAACGAGAAAGAAAGAGATCCGAAGAAATAACCCTCTAAAAAGGCCGTTTTAACGACAGTTCACAAAAAAAAATTTTATGCATGTATAATTTCGAAAATCTCTGTGTGCTGCGTCGACGCCATGCACGTAGTTCTGAAATCTGCAGACGATCAGAATCGGCGAACGTGGCACGTCGTTTACCTAAAATACCGAATGAAAAAGTAATTTTTCTGAAAATTGATTTGTACGTACCTTTACTACCTATTAGGCACGTTTATTATTTGCTTCGGACTTAGTTACACTTAAAGCGTTAGAGCCCAAATAACACGATTCTGATCCTTGGACTGTGTAGTAGCGATCATTTTCGATTGCGATTGAAAGTCCGAGCCGGATCGAGGCTCGATCGCGATCGAAAGTGGCCATGTGACAGGGGCATAACTTTGGCTAGCTGTAACTCAAGCGTTTTATAAATGAGAGCTCCCGTTCGAACTTTTCGAACTCTTCATAGGAGAGCAACACCAGCTTAGTAATCAAATATGTATTAATTATTGAAACTCCAGAACTATAATTTATAAATCCAAACGATCAGTTTAATATCAGACTGTATCTGTCATGTTATTTTAGTTATTTCAAACATCTGCAGATGTCTTGAGGAGTAAATAAAAAATCAGCTTTCTTTCATTGCCATTATTTTTTTCATTCCCGCAGTACATACAAATGCTTCTCCCCTATTTCAGTTGTCTAGGACTACATGCTCAAGGCAATCGACCAAGATGGGAAGCCTGCACAGGACTACAGGGGGTTTGCAGAGGGCATCAACCTTTTTGACAGTGGCAATGTTCGGAAAGCTTTGTGTCAATCCAAGGATAGCATCTGCAGCATAAAGCAGTGTTCCAAGATGCAGTGTTGGGTAGGGATAGTCCTTGGTTGGACGCCCATCAACAAAGTGAATAGAACATACCTGAAAGAAAAGGGTGATTCATGTAATATTTACAATGGTTTGCTTTTATTTGAACGTAAGAATAAAGGAGTCTACTTAAATAAAAAGCACGCACATGGGTAACGGATGAAGTTCTTATTGCAAACTGCCACAAATGTGACAAAAAAAGGCAATAGCAATGTGTTGCCAATGTCTTTTCCATAATCACAAATAATGTCATAATTTCATAGTGTCAAATAATGCCACAATTTCGCAATGTCAAAAGAGGCTATGAAAATTAAAGTAAATAATATATATATATATTCAGCATGTGCTCTGGGGGAACCCTGAAAGACACAAGGCAGAAGGAAACAGCTGATTTGTAGTTACCACTACTTTACAACGCAGCTAATCAAATAATGTCAAACTGGTGAGTTTGAAATTATCTACTTTTATTTTCATGGTTTGTCTTGACATCACGAAATTGTGACATTATTATATATCACTTTACGATAAACAAGCAACCAACTCTTCCAGCGTTGTTTGAAACAATAATTTTGTCCTACAGCGTCAACACAGCTAGCTTTCGCGCATGATGATGATTAATGGGGTTTTATGGCGCAAGGGCCACGGAAGGCCAAAGAGCGCCAGACAATAGAATGATGTAGTCGATATTGTGGTTAATTTCAGGTGGTATATGCGACACGGCTGTATAGAGGCCTAAAATCTTTCGCTGTAGAGTGCGTAAAATGTATACTTAAATAAAATTATGACAGTGATACTTATAACGTACAGTGGCATGTTCGGCGAAAATAAAAGGTGTGCTACGAAGAAGTGATATACTAAAATATGTGACTGTGAGGAGCACTACTGCCTCATCAGTGCCCTTCGAGATTAAGGGTCTGGAGGCATGCGCTATACAAAACACTACCGTCGCAACAGCGACTTCTCAAGAGATGCCGCGTTACGAATTTTTGGGGCTGATAACATCCAATAGGTGGACTTCATTGAAAAAGTCTAGTACTGATTTCATGTTAAATAGCGGTTCATTACCAAAAAACATTGCTGGATGAAGAGGAATAGATTGTCTGTACGCAAGAGGAAAGTGTTTTTTCCTTTCAGCGTCTGCTTCCCGACACTCCAGTAGTACATGAATGATGGTCAACCTCTCACTACATTTCCCACAGATTGGAGGTTCATCGCCGGTCAACAAGTGGTTGTGTGTGCCGTACGTATGTCCGATTCTCAACCTAGTTAAGATGACATCGACTGCCCGTGATTTCGTTGTTGCTGGCCAAAACCCTAGTTGAGGTTTAATTAGGTGAAGCTTATTAGACGTTTCAGCATTCCAAAGGCGTTGCCAATAGCTTCTTATTTTTCTCCGCATGAAAGGTTTCAAATCTATAGCTGTGACAGACCTGGGAGCATTGTGAAGTTTCGTTGCTGTAGATGTAGCGAGTTCATCAGCATGCACATTTCCCTGAATGCCTCTGTGGCCAGGAACCCAGCATATTATGATGCGTTGTTCAGCAGCATAACTACTGCACAGAAGCCAATAGAGTTCATTTAATACAGGATTTCTGTGCTTTTGTAGCGACATTAAAGCCTTAACTACGCTTAATGAATCTGTGAATATAATTGCCTTCTCTAAATTTATATGCATGATATGCTTTACAGCCGACAATAATGCATAAGCCTCAGCCGTAAAGATGCTCGTTAGTGGGTGCAGAGCATCTGATTCCGAAAATGATGGTCCAACTGCTGCATAGGACACGCCCGCATGCGACTTTGATGCATCCGTGTAAAATTCCATGCAGGAGTATTTCGCTTGCAGTTCTAGAAAGTGCATACGAATGTGTTCTTGTGGAGCGTGCTTTGAGACTTGCACAAATGACGTGTCACATTCTATGATTTCCCAGTGCCACGGCGGTAAGGACTTTGCTGGGGTCTTTAGGCTGTGTTCTAGAAGCGAGACACCCATTTCTTCACTAAGCCTTCTAACACGCAGCGAGAAGGGTTCTCTGAACGTTGGGCGATTATGAAACAGTGTAGCGCACGTCATGTCATTTACAGTTGCGTAACAAGGATGTTCTGGGTTTGAAAGAACTTTGAGGAAGTATGTGAAACTAGTGTATGACCTTTGCAAGTTAAGTGACCACTCATTAGATTCCACGTACAGACTTGGTACAGGACTTGTCCTGAAGGCACCTGTGGCCAGGCGGAGGCCTGAGTGGTGTACGGCATCCAGTATCTTTAATGCGCTGGGTGCGGCAGAGTGATAGACTACAGCGCCATAATCCAAACGGGATAGTATGAGGCTCTTATACAGGTTTATTAGACACTTCCTATCACTACCCCATGTTGTATGTGACAAAACTTTAAGAATATTCCTTGTTTTTAAGCATTTATTCTTAATATATTTAATGTGGGCTATGAAGGATAGCTTGGAGTCAAGTATGACACCCAAAAATTTGTGCTCTGTGTGCAGAGGTATGCGGTGTCCATCAAGTTCAATATCAACATCTGGGACCAGGCCTCTCCTCCTTGTAAAAAGGATGCGGGAGCTTTTCTGGGGATTTAGCTTAAACCCATTTTCATTAGCCCATTTTGATACCTTGTTCATGCCAAGCTGAACCTGTCGCTCGCAAACTGCGAGATTACACGATTTGTAACCTATTTGCACATCATCAACGTAAACTGAATAAAACATGGTAGGCGGAATTGATGAACGCAAAGAATTCATTTTTACTATAAAAAGAGTACAGCTTAGTACACCACCTTGTGGCACCCCAGTTTCCTGGAGAAATGGCCTGGAGAGAGCATTTCCAATTTTGACACGGAATATGCGGTTTGACAAATAGCTTTCTATAACGTTAAGCATGTTTCCGCGAATACCCATTTCCGACAAATCTCGCAATATCCCGTAACGCCACGTCGTGTCGTACGCCTTTTCCATGTCGAGAAATATGGACAAGAAGTACTGCTTATGAATGAAGGCATCACGTATGTGCGACTCGATGCGTACTAGATGGTCGGTTGTAGAGCGACCTTCTCTGAAACCACATTGATAAGGGTCAAGCATTTTGTTAGACTCGAGGAAATGTAACAAACGCCGATTTATCATCTTCTCAAACAGCTTGCAAAGACAACTTGTAAGCGCTATCGGGCGGTAACTTTTAACTGAAAATGGATCTTTACCTTGTTTCAATATCGGAATTACAATAGCCTCTCTCCAATTTGAAGGCACGTATCCAGAAGCCCAAATGGTGTTAAAAAGTGCAAGAAGTGTTATTTGTGTGTCTTGGTGCAAGTTTTTTATCATGTCATATACAATCCTGTCAGCTCCGGGTGCGGAGTTGTGACATGCGTTTAATGAGGCCTTCAGCTCAGCAACGCTGAAAGGACGGTTATAAGATTCATTCGGTCGGCATTTCCGATCTAGTGTTTTACGTTCCGCTATTTCTTTATGTTTAAGGAACGACCTAGAATAATTACTTGAGCTAGAGACGGCCTCGAAGTGCTCCCCAAGGGCGTCTGCCTGCTCTTCCAAGGTATTCCCTTGATCATCGACTAAGGGTAATGGCTGGGTCTGTTGCCCGTTAAGTCTCCAAAGCCTATTCCAAACTTTCGCCTCCTGTGTGTAGGAATTTATGCCCGAGAGGAATCTCTCCCAGCTCGTTCTCCTTGCCTGTCGCCTTGTCCGCCTTCCCTGTGATTTGATGCGTTTAAATTCTACTAGATTTTCTGCAGTTGGTGATCGACGCAGTGTGTTCCATGCCTTATTTTGCTTCTTTCGTGCCTGTCTGCACTCTTCATTCCACCATGGAACGCGTCGTTTACATGAACGGCCATTTGTTTGAGGTATGCACTTTTCTGCTGCGTTGATAATGAAAGCTGTAAAATACCGTACTGCATCATCAATGCTAAAATCGTTGATAAAATCTCGTGTTAAATGAGTTGATTCATTAAACTGCTTCCAATCAGCCATTGCAAGCTTCCATCGAGGCGTATGTGGTGGACGGTCATGTTGCTCTGCTAGTTTGAGTATTATAGGGAAATGGTCACTCCCTAGTGGATTTTTGATTACCTCCCATTTCAGGTCAGGAATTAATGAAGCAGAGCCAATGGCTAGATCAATGGATGAGTATGAGTTGTGCGTGAAGTTAAAATATGTGGGTTCTTTTTATTAAAACGGCATGCACCGGTGCCTATAAGAAAATTTCGACGAGTCGCCCTCTAGCGTCACACCTGGAATCTCCCCACAGACTGTTGTGGGCATTGAAATCACCTACGATCATGTAGGGTTCAGGAAGCTGGTCCACTAGGCAATAGAAATCTGTTTTTTTTGAGGTGTTGATTGGGCGGCAAGTATAACGAGCAGATTGTAACTAATTTGTCAAATAAGAGTGCTTGTGCGGCGACTGCCTCAAGAGGCGTCCGAAGTTCAAAGGAGCGACATGCTACACACTTATCAACTATGATGGCTACTCCACCGGACGAGGCGTTAGCATCGTCACGATCTTTCCGAAAAATGGTGTATTGTCGGAGAAAATTTGTATGTGTGGGCTTCAAGTGAGTCTCTTGAACACACAGCACCTTTGGATTGTATCTATGGAGGAGTTCTTTGATATCGTCTAGGTTATGGAGAAGTCCTCTAACGTTCCATTGGAGTATTTGTGTTTGCATAATAAGAAACGTGTTAATTGTGCTGTGCGTTGGAGAGACGAAAATTAGCTCATGGGGCCTTTCCCAGGCGCCATGACACGAAGTTTGTCTTTTTTAGAGCGGTCGATAGAATCGCGCCGCTCCTTAGGCGCTGGATGCGCCGTCACGGTCGGTGTTACGTCCATCGCCTCTTGCGAGCCGCTGGACGTACGCTCTTGCGAGCGCTGAGTTTGACGAGAGGGCTTCGTCTCAAGCGACGATACCCTTGAGGCCATCAGCTCAGAGGTCGATGGCCCCTTCTTCTGAGGCGGCGGAGCAGCGCTGGCTGCAGCCGCCAAGGGGGCAGGTGGCATCACCGCCGGCTCACTCTGCGTGGGCCGGACGGCCGCCGGGAGCCGTTGTGGCGCTGCCCCCTGACGCGCCACTTCGGCAAAGCTGTTCTTTGGCAGGTAGGATACCCGCCTGCGTGCTTCTTTAAATGAAATATTCTCTTTCACTTTCATGGTTACGATTTCTTTTTCTTTTTTCCATGATGGGCACGACCGCGAGTACGCGGCGTGCTCTCCATCACAGTTCACACAGTGAAGGGTGTTTTCACATGACTCGGCGAGGTGTTCAGTAGCACTGCATTTTGCACAAGTTTGCCGACCTCGGCAGTTCTGTGAGCTGTGCCCGAATCGCTGGCACTTAAAGCATCGCAGAGGGTTCGGTATGTACGGTTTGACCCGGAGCTTGACATATCCTGCCTCGATTGTCTCGGGGAGGACGCTTGAGCCGAAGCTGACAATAAGGTGCTTTGTTTGAATTTCTTTCCCATCGCGTCTTATCGTAATCCGTTTCACATTGATCACATTTTGCTCTTTCCATCCTTCTAAAAGTTCGGCCTCGGTTAGCTCCATCATGTCTTCATCTGAAATAACGCCGCGGATAGTGTTCATAGTTCGGTGTGGGGTCACGGTCACTGGAATGTTCCCAAAAGAGACAAGGTTCTGTAGCTTTTCATATTGCTTCTTATCATGCACTTCCAAAAGGAGGTCACCACTAGCTAGCTTCGTGGCCTTGTAACCGGGGCCTATAGAATCGCACAGACATTTCGCTACAAGGAAAGGTGAGATGACTCTGACGTTCTTTTCTGGTTTTTCAGAATGTATCACATGATACTTTGGAAAGTTTTCACGTTGAAGGCCATAAAACTGGAATACTTCGGTGCGCCCTCGCTTATGAGGGCGATCAGGGAGTTTGGGGAAACAATTCTCCATAGAAAGTAGTCAGTTTTCGGCAGCAACGCCAGTCACCCACCGTGGAGCCCAACAAGGGGACGCCGCAGGTCTTATAAAAAAAAAGAAAAACCAGCGGTCGCCAACTGTACGTTGCCGCTATAACCAAATATGTACAGCCAAGGTTGGTTGTACCACACAAGGTTAACCCTCGCTGCCAAGAATACCGGAAGTAAAAGAAGTGGAGAAGGTGACAGGAAAGATTGCAAGTGAGAGGGAAAGACGAAGATTGCAGAGAGACAGAAGGACAGGAAAAGGCAACTACCGATTTCCCCAGGGTGGGTCAGTCCGGGGGTGCCATCTACGTAAAGCAGAGGCCAAAGAGGTGTGTTGCCTCCGCCGGGGGGCCGTAAAGGTCCAAGCACCCGGCATCGGCTCAACCCCCAGGATCCCCCTTTCCCCGGACACGGCTAAGCCACGTATGGTAAAACGCGGGAGGGGCCAACCCTCATGTGCTCGGGTCCGTGGTGTCGCAACACACCAAACGCCTGCTGACGCAGACGCCCCTGCGAGGACTTTCGCGCATCTGTTGCTGGCCACAAACAACGCCAGGTCTACGTTCTGATCACACCGTGCATCTGATACAGCAGCGAAACCAACATATGTAAAATCAGATGCGCAGGCAGGAATTAGTCAAGCTTAACGATTTAAAAATGCGATTCAGATAGCACTAGCTTTTCCAATCTTTTCTGCAGTTCTCACTGCGACAACTAGTACGCCTTAATTGGCACCTTTCCCGGAACATATATATCACGCACGTGGCGTGTAATTTCGCTTAAGAATAAACATCACTAATAGCAGGGGACTGTTCCAATACGATATCGCTAATGCTTGTGTTCGGCCACGGAAACACCGCACGGTAACCTTAATGTACAGCGAGCGCAAGATGGGAAAAGTTTATACACTATTCCGCACGCCGAGCGCGTTCGCTTATTCAGTACTATGATCTGCCATTTACTCTTGCCGATGTGCCTTAATTGAAGTTCTTTCTCTGTAGGTTCGCTATCCATCATTGTCGGGTGAGCTTGTTTTTCTCTCCTTGAGGAAATCGGTGCATGGAAAACGGCCTCGGGCACGGGCAGTCTTGATGCAGCTGTGGCGCGTGTATTTCACACACCGACGTGTTCCACAGCTTAATGTCGCCATCACAGTTTTTGCATCCGACCACAGCACACGTTTTCCCTCTTAATCTCCACATGGAGAAGAATACTGTTCGACGTTTGACAAACTGCGCTTGTTAAACGCCGCTGGCTACGCTTTCGCGACTGAGCAATGGTAGTTTCGTTTGTGCGCCCAAGGCCAGAGATGTCCAACACGCGCGGCGCTCCGGTGGCGCCATCTGATTTCAGTTGCACAAACCGGCTGCTGCAAATCGTCTATACCATGACCCACTCGTGGTGACAACCTGTTAGGTCGCCGGGCGGCTCCCTTTTCACACCCGGGGTAATTGTAGCGCAGCGTTGGAACTCTGAAGTGGGTCGTCCGCTCCAGCGCATTTAGTGGGTCCTTTTGATACCCTTTTCTGCTGCCCACCGACGGAGCCTCTCGCTGCAGAATGCAGGTCCATTATCATAAACAATCACCTTGGTGTGTCTAAATGCCTCTTTCCATCAGCGCAATCACACTCTTTGCATCTTCTTTTCCGGGTTTGGCCGCCGCCATACGTGTGCACTGGTCAGCAGCCGCTATGAGACTGAGTCCGGCGCACACCCTCCCCTTTCTTTTTGGTTTCAGCGAAATCGAGATGGACGACTTCGAAGGGGACATCTGAATACAAAGGAATGACTGGTTCCCTTTTGGGCGGAACTTGGCTTTGATAGTCTGATTTTGATGAGAGGTCTTGACTTAATTCTCTACATAGACTTTCATGTTCTTCCACGTAAAACGTTTCTGAATCTTCCAGTAAGTCCGCCAAAAGCATCATGCCCCCCTTAGTGTGGACGTCATGATAGAGCCGCAATATTTTGGATATATAGCTTTGAGGTACAACAAACTTTCCGTCGATAAATTTAGTTCTTCCCATACACTTGCGTCGTCTGCCCCTTGGTCGTTGTTTATTGGCAGTATGTGCAACCTTCATAACGCGTCCGCGTCAGTTAGCTTTTCACCAGGTCTGTGGCTATATAACATCAAATGTGAACTGCTGAATTTCGCTAATCCATCTTAATTGTCACTCTTCCTTTCGGTTGTGTAAGGCTCAGAAGGTATGTCAAAGCCTGATTGTCCTTGAAAAGCTTCAACCGACGGCCCTCCAAGTAACTCCTGAAGTATCGTAACGCCAGCACTACTGCTAATGCCTCCTTTTCGGTGGTCGTGTAATTTACTTCCGCCTTTGAAAACGTCTAGGAGTGATAGCCAATAACATTTAACTGGCGGCTACTGACTTGGCTGGAATCTCGTTGGTATAACACTGCTCCTGTGCCATAACTGGACGCGTTCGAAGGGTTTGGCGAAATCGGGTAATATCGGGATTGGATCTCAAGATATTGCGCGCACCAATTCTTCATATGCACGGTCGCACTCGTCGCTCCACACAAAGGGAACTACCTTTTGAGTGAGCCTTGTAAGACACTTCGATATCGCCGCAAAGTCTTTAATTAACGCCCGAAAATGTCCTGCCAATGACAAGCACACACAGGCAGTGAGCATCGTAGGACTTATGCATTTCCTTGATTCGTTAGACCGACTGTTCCTTTGTCGTCTTCGTGAAGCCATCCAGGATTCTGCCAACGAACACCACGTTTCTCTGAAAGAATTCACTTTTCTTCTTGTTTACTTTCAATTATAATTTCGTCAACTCTTCTAGTATTTGAGAGACGTGGGAACAGTGCTCTTCTTCGGTATAGGAGTAAATGATGATGTCATCGACATAAACATCGCAGAAATCTCCGATGAAATCTTTAAGTACCCCGTTCATCTTGCGCTGAAACCAAGCACCCGAGTTCTTCCAACCGAATGGCAGACCGTTGTATAAATATATATCAAATGGTGTTATAAATGCCGTGTACTTTGATTTTTCTTGGAGAGGTACCTGCCAGTAACCTTTGCACAAATCGATTCGTGAGAACCATTAGCAACCTCTAGTATCATTAATGATGTCGTCAATCAAAGGCAATGGATACAGTTCTATTTGGGTGTTGATTTGCCAATAATCAGTACAAAGTCGAAGTGAACCATCTTCTTTGTGAACAATAGTTATAGGCGACGCAAAAGGTGACGTTGGGGGCCTTATTATTCCAGCGTTCAGCATTTGTTGCAGCTCTTTTTTCAGCCATACTTTCTTTTCATGAGAAATCCTGTCGGCTCTCTTCCGTACAATAGTCGTGTCGCGGATTTCGAAAGGTACTTCGGGTACAGATGCCGCAGGTGGATATGTATCGAGGCATATAAGTTCGTGAAACATTGTCCATATATCATTAGCGCATTTGGCAGTCCTCATTTGTTGCGGTGTCTGGACACTTGAAACCAGGGAGTCTAAAGTCACTTCATCTTTCCAAGAAATTTTCATTCGTAGCTTCTTCATGTCGGGTCTTGACAGTATAAACAAGAATTCGACATCACGCATAACCAGCGCTTCTATTGTGAAGTCCTCCCCAGCCAAATGTATACTGACTCTTGTCCAGGTGTGCAGTATTCGAGAAGATCCATCGTAGCTCTTAACCATTACCACTTTACCTTGTCGCATGTCATCTGCCTTCACCATGGTTCGATTAATCAGACGTACTGAAGCTACTGTGTCGACTAGGGCACTTACTTCTTTTCCGTTAATAAGCAGTGCCGTTTGTAAAACGTTTGATCGAATCAAGTAGACAGCCTCGTTTTGGTTACACGAGTGGGGCTGTGCACCCTCCTTTATTCGCTTTTTGTCTCCTTGACGTCTCGGTTGCTAGTGAAATAGCAAGAAGCTGCGCTTCTGGTGGATGCTGTCATCGCTGTCGTTGTATTATCCGGATGAACTCTGGCTGCATGGATCCAATTATGCTGTGCAACGGGTCCCAGGGGCTTCATGGTAAACATCCTTAAGACACTCCAGTAGGTCTTCAACTGTCTTAGGCGACCTTATTTGCATTTGCCTTTGGCATTCCTTTGTCATAGCGTGGGTGACCAACGGTACAATAGACGACTGAGGCAAAGTAGGATCTGCTAACAGTAACAGCCGTCTCTTCTAGCAGAAATAGTCAATTAGTGAACTAGAGCGTTGTTTGAAAAATCTAGCTTTGTCCCATCGGTCGACCGGGTTCTGATCAAAAGCCGAGATAAAACTTGCTCTCCAGTGATTCCAGCTAGGCGTCGTCCGAATGATCTGTTCTGCGGAGCTCACACCATTTCTTGGCATTGTATACAAGAAATAACCTCATATTTTGCACTTTATCCTGTGATGTCACCCAGCAGTTCCTTTCACAAGCATATTCAAAGAACTTCAGCCAAGCGGTTGCCGACGCGGTCGTCCCATCGAACATGTCCGGCTTCACTAATTCAGCTTTGGGATTATTGTTAGCGCGCAAAGTCTCTGTTAGCATAGCAAATAATTGTCCATGTTGATCAACTTGAAACGCCTGCATTTTCAACATCGGCTCCATGAGCGTAGCAATGTCCTGGCTAGTGTCATTTCGAAAGGGCGTGCTACTTGATAACTGTCTGAAGTGCTTTTCATAGTCGGGCATTTTGATATTGATCTTGCACATACCTCGGCTGACGAGATCCGCCTCGGTGACTTCAGCCTTACTTGCGATGAACTGGAGCAGGCTCGGTGCCGTCGCTGTCTCTTGGACTTCGACTTGTTCTTCATCTTCGCCTTGGTATGACGTGACGTACGGTTGTCCCGCTGTAGTAGTACCAACTCGTACTTCTATTAGAGCACTGCACGGGCTCGGGCTTACCCGAAAGCCCGAGCCTGGCGCGGCCCACGGGCCGGGCCGGGTAGAACAGTTTTTTCATGGGCTCGGGCCGGGCTCGGGCATGGCGTGTGCTTTTTGACCCGGGCCCGGGCCGGGCTCAGGTTTTTTGACGCGGGCCCGGGCCGGGCTCTGGCTTTTTGGTGGTGTGCATGTAACGTGCAGCGAGTTATTCTCGGGCGTCTAAACTCTGAAAAACATTATTTTTCGGTCTCGGGTCGGGTTCGGGCCGGTTTCGAGTCGGGCTCGGGCCGGGCTCGGGCCTAAGATAAAGGGGTGGCGGGCCGGGCCGGGCGGGTGACGTACATTATTTCCGGGCCCGGGCCGGGCCCGGGTCTCGCCATAAAAAGTTTTAATCGGGCTCGGGCGGGCCGCCCAACGTAAAAACGGGCCCGGGCCGGGCCCGGGCTGAAAAAATCGGCCCGTGCAGTGCTCTAACTTCTATCCACATCCTGTAGGGCTGCACCAAATGCAAAATAAAGTATCTGAGACTGATCAACTGTTTACTGTTTTCATTCGATCATCTTCTTCTTCGTCTCTCTCTGCACTTCCTCTTCTTTTTTTGACCGGGACGTTACACTTAATACTTTTGTTCTCGCTCAGAACAAAGTCAAGTCGACGGCTCACATCATCAAGACTTGTGCTAACATAATTCGAAGTAGATTTGATTTTTTCAAATTCAGCACGCATTTCTCGCTCGTCTGTGCGCATGCTTCGTTCGACAGCATCTTTTGTGCTTTTCCACTCGGCTCTTATTTCTTCTTTAAAATCTTGCAACAGCTTTGCGAACTCTTTTTACATGATAGGTACAGCAAAACCCAGGAAAAAAGAAACACCAGCCCTTCCCCTGTCAAGAAAATGGGGGTAAGCGAAGCTTGTCTTGTGTGTATCTGACGTTCCTGGTGATTTTCTTTCTTTCTTTCTTTCTTTCTTTCTTTCTTTCTTTCTGTCTTTCCTTCTCTCTCTTTCTTGCTTTCTCTCTCTCCTTCCCTCTCTTTTTTCCCTCTCTTTCTCTCTTTTTCTCCCTGGTACGTGCCATTGAGCTTGGACCCTTTCTGCACTACCACCAGGATCGGCCCACTTCTTCAGCGTGACACCACCACCACCGCCGACACTTGTAAGCCTATAAAGCTTCGCTTAAAAAGCACAAACACAGTAAAAAAGGGCACATGGCAGCAGCGACAGCGGCTAATATATTATACAAGATATACCAGATCAATGCCAGACTAATGTTGTGTTTTGAGCTACTGTAAGTGTGCGCCTTTGCTTCCTTTTAATAAAGGAAAAAGTATCCAGTGGCACAGTGGATGAAGTGTCTGCCTTTCATATGAAGTTGATGCCGTTCGAATCCACTTCCGTGCATTTTTTCCGACTACCTATTTACGGGTGAAGTATTTGTACTTTCATTCCGCACAGTGCAATCCAAAACATAAAAATGAGGAAATATGAAGTGCTTGGGAAAAATACATTTTTTCCGCAATAAACACCCTGCGTTAGGGGTCGTAATCACAACGGCCATTTTAATTTTTGTAATTTTTAGTGGGTGTCAAAATATCACCATAGTTGTATCATTCACACTCAACAAAACAGTTAAACCCTTCTGGGATTATTTTTGCCACAGAATAACAATCGACATTTATCTTGTTTGTCTTTCCTTCCTTTCTTTAAAGCTGCACGCCTGGTACTTCCATGTTACGAACTCCTAGGTTTCTCGCTATGTCATGCGCGTAATCGCATGACATAGCGTTTGTCACGGAGCGGCATATTTTCGAATGGTTTGGACGCTGATTAACGACACGCCGAATTACGAGCGTCAAAAACGTGGGCTCCTGACTGTGCAGCGTATAATTTACTCGACATCGACACGCCGAATTACGGGCGTCAAAAGCGTCGTGGCCGCTCGGCGTGCCATCTCGATTCCAGACGCGACACGCCGATTACGGACCCAGAAGTGTGCCTGTACGTCTGCGTGGTATGCCGGGTTCCACCTTGGCCCTTGACATTCGGAGAGAGGAGAATCTGCGGTTCTTCGTCCATGGTGAAAGGGTCGCGGCCAAGATTGTTGGGAGCAAAGAGCCGTGAATTCGGAGAACTCTACATAGCGGCAGTTTCCCTACATAGGGAACTAGGGAAAGGAGAGGCTATTTAAGCGCAGGTTTTGAGCGCTGCTGATTAGTCTAGAAGCTGATCCTGTAATCTGCGGAGAAGTAGTCAAGGAGGTAGCGCCGTCCAGTATCGCCTGGGCCGCCTAGCCGCGTCGGAACTCCAAGTAACTAGTTGACGTACGAGACGTCAAACCAGCGTCTGCAACGAAGTCCTCGGTAGTCCGCCTCGAGTTAGCTCAACCTGCTTGAGGGAAGTCGTCGGATCTAGACTCCCGGGAACCCCAGCCCAGCAATTCGCATCAACCTCGACAAGATCGGACCACCAGCCTTCTTCGGGAAAGCTCTGTGCACCGACTTCACGGCCTATGGACTTGCTGCTGCTGCCCGGCCAAGCGTATGACCTCGTTTGTTTTCTTTTGAACTTTGACTTCTATTGAACTTTGCTTTAGTGTTTAGTGTATTCTTGTGTATTTGATCCTCGCATTGTTTCATTTCTATATCTACTGTTAATTGCTCGTATTTATTTGTCTTCATCATTGTGTTATATTAAGTTCACTTGTGTTAGTTTGTCTAGTGTATTTTATTTTATTAATTTGTGTATATTTATCAGCCGATAAATATCTTGTTTTTTTTGTTTACTCCCGACTCTGACTCTTTTCTCTGTGCTCGCTTGCGTACGGAACGACCAACCAGCTTGTCTACCCCGTCGATCGACTTCCCGCCGACGACGAATTGGGGACAGCTGAGACATAAACTGGTGTCCGCGAACAGGACGTTCCGTACAAAAGCAGCACGGTGAACGGAGAACGATAATCGTGGAGATGGAGTAGTGCTACTGACACATTCTTGTGCAGTGTCGAACGCACGTGCATGCTAATTGTTAGCGCACGGTTTTTGGTAGTGTAGCCGCATTTTTAGAGGGAATGGAGGCTGAAAAGTGGATAGAACTAGGCAAACAGTTAGGCCTAGAGGGCGCCGAGCTGAAGACATGGGTTGCGGAACAGCAGGGGCAGGCCCGAGAAGAGCGGGCGTTGGCCCGAGTGGCGGCGAAGGAAGCCGAGGAGCGCGAAATACAGTTGCTACAATTAAAGATTCAGCTTAATCAAAGTGGCAACGAGAGCAGGGCTAGCAACGAGCACCTGGAAGTACAGGAGGAGAACAGTTTACGGATAAATACTAGCAGGCTTCTCGTTTCCTTCGACGAAAGAAGGGACGATTTGGACGCATTTATCCGGCGGTTTGAGAGTATCGCCAAAGGTCAGAAGTGGCCCGAAAGCCAGTGGTCGACCGCGCTTTCAACTTGTTTAAGCGGAGAAGCGCTTAGCATTTACGGAAGATTACCGCCGAGCGATGCAGCAGATTACACAAAAGTGAAGACCGCTCTCCTGAAGCGTTTTCGCTTTACAGCAGACGGGTTTCGTGACAAGTTCAATAACGAGAAACCTGTGGGGAGTGAAACGGCAACCCAATATGCGGCTCGGCTAAGCCATTATTTCGATAGATGGGTCGAACTGTCCAAAACCAATACGGAGTTCACTTCCCTTCACGCACTGCTGATCAAAGAGCGATTTTTCCATGGTTGCGGTCCGAATTTGTCGCTTTACTTAAAGGAGAGGAAATCAGAATCTTTAGAGGATATGCTAGAGCTGGCAGACCAGTTCTTGGAAGCTCAGGGTGGAACAAACCTTGGGAAAACAAAGAAAGATGGTCCCGACGTTGCTGAGAGACAGGAAACTGCAAAGAGGGGTACCGGTCACCCGCCGATACCGCGGTGTTACCTCTGCAATCGCGGAAACCATCCACCCCAACTATGCCGCCACAAGCCCGCGGCCAACGCGGCCATCGTCTGTTACACGTGTGGTGGAAAGGGTCACCGTTCATACAACTGCCGAGAGGGCTATAATAGACTCCAGGCATCGTGCGCTTACGCCCCCACCGAAGTGGCTCACCAGGATCATATACGCGACGGATATCTCGAGCTGAGAAATGGGGATAAGGTTCCCGTCGTCAAGGCGATAATGGCGACGCAACCAAAATTTCTCGCCAGGGCCCTTCCGGTGGTTTCGGGGACCCTGGGAGGGAAAGACATATCAGTGTTGCGAGACACAGGGTGCAACACGGTGATCATAAGGAGTGACCTAGTGAACGAGGAACAGCTAACGGGTGCCAGCAGCCTCGTCTACTTGGTTGGCGGAAGTGCCAAGATGCTACCCGAGGCGCGAATCCAAGTCGACACCCCGTACTTTACCGGCCTCCTTACAGCGCTTTGTATGAGAGAACCGCTATATGACCTAATTGTGGGAAATATAGAAGGCGCAAGATCTCCGGAGGATCCGAAAGACGAGACCGAAGAATCCTCCGGTGGGGCCAAGTCCAAACAAGAGCCCGTGGCGGCAGCTATCACCCGCGCCCAGGCGCAGGCACAGTCGAGAGGGTTTTCCCAACTCCAGGTTCCCGGGGCCACGGCCGAGTTACCAGGCGAGGACGGGTACGGGAACGAGCAGAGAAGTGATGAGACGCTCAAGCAGTGTTTCACAAGGATCAACCAGAAGCAGACATGCCCAAATGAGAAGGGAAGCGTTGAATTCACACAGAGAGACAGGCTGCTTTATCGGTGCTACACGGAGAAGAACGGACGGTCAGTGCGTCAGCTCGTCGTGCCTAAGTGCCACCGAGACGCGGTGTTAAAAACGGCACATGACGGTATAATGGCCGGCCACTTGGGCACCCAGAAGACGAAGGATCGGATTGCGGAGGAATTCTATTGGCCGGGCATTACGGCCGATGTGAAAAGGTTTGTCGCTTCTTGCGATATTTGCCAGCGCACGGTTCCTAAGGGCAAAGTGCCACGCGTGCCACTTGGAAGGACACCCGTAATTGAAACCCCGTTCAAGCGGGTGGCTATCGACATAGTGGGTCCTATACAACCACCCTCAAAACACGGGAACAGGTACATTCTAACCCTGATGGATTATGCAACCCGCTATCCGGACGCCGTGGCGCTACCCAGCATCGAGACAGAACGAGTGGCCGAGGCCTTGGTCGAGATGTTCTCCCGATTTGGCGTCCCCAACGAAGTGCTGAGTGATCGAGGCACGAATTTCACGTCAGACCTAATGAAGGAAGTAGCTCGGCTTCTTTCCGTGCGCCAGCTCCACACCACCCCGTACCATCCCATGGCCAATGGCATGGTGGAAAAGTTCAACGGAACTTTGAAGTTGATGTTGAAGCGCATGTGCGCAGAAAAGCCGAGAGATTGGGACCGCTACCTGGCGCCTCTCCTTTTCGCCTACAGGGAAGTCCCCCAGGCCAGTATGGGCTTTTCGCCTTTTGAATTATTATACGGCCGACATGTGAGAGGCCCCTTGGCGATCTTGAAGGAACTGTGGACGAATACCGAACTCAGCGATGAAGCAAAGATGACCTATCAGCATGTCTTCGACCTTCGGAACCGACTGGAGGAAACTTGCCGGATGGCACACAAGGAGTTGGAGAAGGCAGGGGCACGATACGCGAAACTTTACAACCGCAAGGCAAAGGAACGACAGTTTCACCCTGGAGACAGGGTATTGATCTTGCTCCCTACCGACAACAACAAGCTGCTCCTGCAGTGGAAGGGTCCTTTTGAGGTCAGGGAGAAGAGAGGAGAGGCCGACTATATCATCGATACGGCCGTCGGGAGGAAAATATTCCACGCCAACTTGCTAAAAAAAGTACGAGAAGAGAGACTGCCGTCCAGCCAACGTGTGCAATGCGACATTCGGTGTTCTGGAGTCGGGCGACGATGGGAGTATTCCTACCCCCGAACTACGGAAATCAGAAAGGGAGAAGAACGTCAAACTCTCAGACAAACTAAATGCTGAACAGACCAGACAGGTCCAAAGTGTTGTTAGAAAACACGCACCTATCTTTTCTGACGTCCCCGGTAAAACCGACTGGGTTTAATGCAATCTGCAACTAACCACAAACAACCCCGTCCACGTGAAGCAGTACCCCCTCCCCTTAGCGACGCGCGAAAGCGTAGAAAGGGGGGTGCGAGAAATGGAGAGGCTCGGAATTGTCGAGAGATCGGAGTCCCCCTACAATTCGCCGGTAATTTTGGTGAAGAAGCTAGATGGTACGAACCGGCTGTGCATTGATTTTCGGCGCCTGAACAATGTTCTGGTGGCCGACGCCGAACCCATGACTCGGGCCGACGCGGTCTTCGCGACAGTCGGAGAGAAGAGGTATTTCTCCAAACTAGACTTTGTGAAGGGCTACTGGCAAATCCCATTATCGGCAGAATCCGGGGCAAAGACGGCCTTCTCGACGACGTCTGGACTGTATCAATTCCGCTTTATGCCCTTCGGAATAAAGACAGCCCCTGCTGTGTTTGCGAAATTGATGCGCAAAGTTGCGAACGGTGTACCGGGTGTGGAACACCACTATGACGATGTCCTGGTGGCCACCGAAACATGGGAAGAACATCTGAACTCCCTGGAGCTGCTTTTTCAGCGCATCGAGGCGGCTTGGTTAACAGTACGCCCCAGTAAGTGCGAGTTTGGCATGGAGGAGATAGACTTCCTGGGTCATCGAGTTGGACGAGGCATATTGCAACCATTGGGGAAGACGCTGGACAAGATCGAAGCTGCGCCACGCCCGTCAACGAAGCGGCAGGTCCGCTCCTTCCTTGGTTTGACCGGATACTACCGGGAATTTATCCCGAGCTACGCCAAAATCAGCGCTCCCCTCACGGAATTAACCCGGAAGGGAAAAAGCAACTCGGTCAAGTGGACACCAGCATGCGAAGAAGCATTTCAGGAACTGAAACGCCAAGTCTCCAAGGACCCAAAATTGCGACTTCCGGATTTACAGCGGCCCTTCGTGCTCCGACAGACGCATCGGACACGAGCCTGGGAGCGGTGCTCATGCAAACCTATGAGGGCAAGCTCCACCCCGTAGCTTATGCCAGCCAAAAGCTACTGCCTCGGGAGGCCGCCTACAGCACAGTGGAACGCGAGTGTCTGGGGTTGGTCTGGGGGGTCCAGAAATTCTCCATGTTCCTGTATGGTGTTCACTTTTTCGTCCAAACCGACCACCAACCGCTCAGCTACATCAGGCAGGCGAAACAACTGAACGGCCGGGTACTACGACGGAGCTTACTGCTTCAGGAATATCAGTTCACGGTCACCCACATTAAAGAAAGCGAGAACGTGGGGGCCGATTATTTGAGCAGAATATAGGGTCATTCGGCAGTGAAGTTGAAGAATTTTTGTGTTGTGTGCCTGGACGTGTAGTGCTCTGTTCATTTGTTTTTTCGTATAGTACACGATGTTATTTGATGCATAATGTTATGTATACATGGAACGGCCTTCTTTTTCTTGTTTTAGAAAATGCCACTCGTTTAAGTGAATATTATGTGATAATATTCTGAAAGTGGGGGGCTGTGTCACGGAGCGGCATATTTTCGAATGGTTTGGACGCTGATTAACCACACGCCGAATTACGAGCGTCAAAAACGTGGGCTCCTGACTGTGCAGCGTATAATTTACTCGTCATCGACACGCCGAATTACGGGCGTCAAAAGCGTCGTGGCCGCTCGGGGTGCCATCTCGATTCCAGACGCGACACGCCGATTACGGACCCAGAAGTGTGCGTGTACGTCTGCGTGGTATGCCGAGTTCCACCTTGGCCCTTGACATTGGGAGAGAGGAGAATCTGCGGTTCTTCGTGCATGGTGAAAGGGTCGCGGCCAAGATTGTTGGGAGCAAAGAGCCGTGAATTCGGAGAACTCTACATAGCGGCAGTTTCCCTACATAGGGAACTAGGGAAAGGAGAGGCTATTTAAGCGCAGGTTTTGGGTCCTGCTGATGAGTCTAGAAGCTCATCCTGTAATCTGCGGAGAAGTAGTCAAGGAGCTAGCGCCGTCCAGTATCGCCTGGGCCGCCTAGCCACGTCGGAACTCCAAGTAACTAGTTGACGTACGAGACGTCAAACCAGCGTCTGCAACGAAGTCCTCGGTAGTCCGCCTCGAGTTAGCTCAACCTGCTTGAGGGAAGTCGTCGAATCTAGACTCCCGGGAACCCCAGCCCAGCAATTCGCATCAACCTCGACTAGATCGGACCGCCAGCCTTCTTCGGGAAAGCTCTGTGCACCGACTTCACGGTCTATGGACTTGCTGCTGCTGCCCGGCCAAGCGTATGACCTCGTTTGTTTTCTTTTGAACTTTGACTTCTATTGAACTTTGCTTTAGTGTTTAGTGTATTCTTGTGTATTTGATCCTCGCATTGTTTCATTTCTATATCTACTGTTAATTGCTCGTATTTATTTGTCTTCATTATTGTGTTATATTAAGTTCACTTGTGTTAGTTTGTCTAGTGTATTTTATTTTATTAATTTGTGTATATTTATCAGCCGATAAATATCTTGTTTTTTTTTGTTTACTCCCGACTCTGACTCTTTTCTCTGTAGCTCGCTTGCGTACGGAACGACCAACCAGCTTGTCTACCCCGTCGATCGACTTCGCGCCGACGACGAATCGGGGACAGCTGTGACAGCGTTCTTGACAAGAAAGCAGCAAGCGCACAATTATCGAGAAAGGAAACGAAAGCAAAACAGACGACGATTATTGTTTAGTGAAAAAAAAATAATACCTACATTAGGGCTCATATGACAAACGAAGAGTAAACGGAAGAAAGTAAAACTTTTTACTACGTCTAACATTGTAGTACAGTAACGAAAAATTGGAGGTCGCTTAAGCTTCGCCTTTAAGAGCGGAACGTGATAGCGTCGTCGGGCCCCGTTCGCATCGCATTTTTCTTTCAGTGGGCTTCACTGCTACACCGAACGTGTTAAAGCCAGCTTACAAAGACCAAGCTTACCAGTGTTGCCAGGTCCGACGAGGCGGCGTAGCCAAAAGCTAGAGAAGTTGTAGCCCAAATGTAGCCAAACACGAAAAAAGTGCAAAATAGTTCGTAGCCAAATATAGCCATTTTTATTTGCAGTTTTATTTGCGCGTACACCTTCAAATTCGACTACGGCAATCCTTTTTTTGCACAATCCGTCGTAACAAAACGTCCGTGCCGCCGTGACGGTCGGCCCTTGACATCAACAACAGCGACACCGTGCTTGCACAGAACACTTTTTGGTTGACCCCGGAAGGTCCTAAGTTCCAGTGAATCGCTGCAGAGGGCGAAATCAGTGCTTTTATTTTATGACAGATAGTACTAAGTTATTATTTTTAGTTATTTACAGTAATATTATCTACGAACTCTGCTTTTTAGCTGTCGTGAATGCAAAATAATGTTTAGCATCATCGAACTCTCACGTTATATCTGCCTACGGCGTAGAAGTTCAGCTGTCCAGCGATCTGCGACTTGCTCACGGCTTCTTTTTTTTGTGAGCTAAAACAAGTCTTTCGTGCTGTGATAGCTCGTGTTATTTGTCTCATCGTCCTGTCTTGTTTTCTTTTTTTTTCAATTAGCTTGGCCCGAATTAGTTGGTACATGCTCTATATACCGTCCATTTACATCAACCTGGCCGCTATCTTATGTCTCTAGCACGGCGAGAACATGCGTTAAAATAAAGTGTCAGACAACAGATGCAACACGCTGTCTGAATCGGTGTAAGCGGAGCTTTAAAAGATTACTGCGCAAACGGCACACCACTGCAGTGTAAGAAGCGCGCAGTCGTTTTCGGCAACGAGCATGTTCCGAACATAACTCGCTCGAAATGGTAAAAGCCGCGACGGCGCACAAAGAGCAAAGGTAAACAACACATTGACAACAGTGGTTATGCTGTAAAAGCCGGTTACTGTCAAAAAGCAAACCATGTTGAGGCGAATAAAGTTTTAGAATAGGGGCCCCCAAAGTTAGGGGCCCCAAAGAGCTTTGCGGGTGTTAGCGTTGGGGCATAAAAATATTAAAACAAAATATACCATTTTATGATAAGAAGAGTAATTTAGATTTTCGCGTTTAATTACAATTTAGAACTTATTCTATTAGCAGCAAGCAACTTGTTGCGCTTAGTTTTAAGTAAGCAACTTTACGTACCTTCACCCAGCCAAATGAATCCGTGTTAGGCATACGAGCCATGAAATCGACAATTGAATTCGGAATCAGCGGCTTCTAATGAATCAATCTTCATTACACATGTTAGTTGAGGGAAATCGATAACCGCCAAACACTTTTCTAGCTTACGAACTTCACGCGTTACCACGAATCGAACCCAGTGGGGTGCTATAGGTTAGAGCCGTCGCTTCGAAGGGCGCCGCCATGTTTGTTGACGAGAGCTTTTGGGGCAGCTTTTGGGGCTCCTGCTAAATCGATAAAATAGCGTGCCCGACGAAAAACCGAAACACAGTTTGCGTCCTGCGCATGCGCAGTGGCTTCTACGCTATTTCTTTGGAGCCCCAAAACGTTTGAGGCCCCTATTCTAACGCTCTAATAATTGCTGGGATTTTACGTGCCAAAATCACTATATGATTAGGAGGCATGACGCAGGATTAACGTTGGCCGCCTCGGGTTCTTTAACGTGCACCTAAATCTAAGTACACGGGTGTTCGTGCATTTCACCTTGATCGAAATGCGGCCGCCATGGCCGGGAATCAAACCCGCGTCCTCGCGCGACACCTCACAAGCTAAGCTAACATGGCGGGTGAAGTTCATGTAACGTGGTGCACTGATGTCATCGTGGCAAACATGTTCGATAATAGCAGAATGAGTATCTTTATCCGTGGCATTACGGGCAAACCATGCATCTAGAAGTAAAAGCACCAGAACCCACATTTGGCTAGGGGTCTTGCTTCCATTCTTTTTTATACGTTCTCGCATACTTGGCCCACTTCTTCATGTTTGGATTCTCCTCTCGGAGGAGGATCCGATCTTACGTCCAACCTATCGAAATGAATCTCGAATGTAAGCACGGACAAAAAATCATCTAGCAGGAGAAGGAAAATGGCACTGAAGCTTCGCGAGATACGGGGAGTTGGTCGAAAGTTGTGCCCGGCGCGATACTTCACCCAAATTGAGACATAGACATGAACACACTGGGGCGTGTCATCCACTCGTGCTTCCCTTCTTTCATGTCGGCGCCACGATCGCCCGACGCCCCGACCCTATGTTACTGCTCTCCGTTCCTGAGCATAGCCATGTTAGCACAGTGTACTGTGAAAAACCCACTACTCCCAGGTTCATCCCGATGCCCTGCGATAGGGTGCATAATGGTCAAGCGGGGTGTAAGTTTATGTACATCAAGGATCAAAGCCACCGGCTCATACAATGGCGCAGAGAGGGATGGGAAGGGGAGGGGGGTCATTTCGCACACGCACAGCCACACGGCCGGCTCAGCCAGCTAAAACATAGCCTTCGAGATTTGCTTTTACCCGATCAGAGCCACCTCTGGAGCGTCGATTAGGGCGCCACTTATAGCCCAAACAAAGCCAAGTCGCAGATTTTCAGTAGCCCAAATATAGCCACATAGCCAACACGTCCTAAGTCGACGCCAAACATTTTTTCCTGTAGCCCAATTTGGCTATATATAGCCAAAACTGGCAACACTGAAGCTTACACCGATCCCCTTAAAGTCGGCTACACTTTTAAACAGAAATGCATCGCTGGGAAGTCGTTTTTCCAGCGGCAATATAAGTCGTCTTATATTAAAATGTGAAGGCCCTAGAACCTTTTCTTATTATTTTATTAACTGTTTGCTATTTCCCCGACGCGCACGCGTGTCCAAAACGAATTAGGCAGGCGAAGTCCCAATTTGACCTGCCGAGGATGCGAGCGCCATCTGGATAGCATTTTCGCAAGCAAACTACCCAAGCACGCTGGTGTTGGTATAGTGGAAATGCTGGAAAATGGGTTTGTGTTTGAGTTTCCTCGTAACAGAATTATGTTTTCTCCTACATTCAAAAACAATCCGACGCCACCGTGTCTGTAAGTTGTGGTTAAGTTGTACTTTACCATTTTTTCTGACGCATTTCACTGCAAGAAATTCCATTTTGGTTCACCAAAACCTTGCACCACGTGGAGGGCCTGCGCGGTCGAGGTGGTTCGGGATGATTTTCTCCTTCGCTAACACCTTGCGCCACGCGGAGGGGCCTGCGCGGTCTGGGTGGTTGGGGATGATTTTCTTCGCCACGCACACCGACATCCACGCCGACGCCGGATTTTCTGCGACACGGGGCCCTAAACGCTATCGCGTTAATAGAATGACAGCTCAAGCTTGTTTATTCAATAGAAAACGAAAGAAACGAATTGGCTCACGCGAGGCATCGTAAAATGTTTCGCTGCATGAAATCAGTTCGATCATCGATGACAGTCGAAATTTTATTAACGTATATTCTTGTTATTTGCGTCAAAATGCAACCCTGACTTATACGGCTGAATTTTACGTCAACGTATGCCAAAGGCACAATAGTTGAGAATTTATTCGTCGGAAGTTTCATGTGTTAGATGGGTATCAATTGTATCTCTATCGGCTCCAGTGCGCCTGCAGTGCTAGCATTCTGCTGTGTGCCACAGAGGATGACTTAAAATGTTCTTCCAAGTACAGTGGCTGACACAGGCTTACTTACCGCTCGAACACAGAAAGGTTAGGTTGCTGCAGGCTTACAGTAAATGAAGCTGTTGAATTGAAGCGACGCTGCAGAATCTTCATTTTTAACGTCTTGCAGCGTCATAAGACGAGGGATGAGAAAAGTCATGGGTGCTTAACTTTCAGCTGCGCTCTCCTTTGAGTAAGCCTTATTCAAGCCCTTTCAAGTGCTCCCGCCACTTGAAAAATTGCTCCAGAAACATGGGGTTATGTTCGCGATGTATTTACCTCACTAGAAGGCTCTTGGACTTTTCAATCAACACATCCTCGTGCCCACAACCACGCTTGTAAATCTTTTTTTACTGGCGAACCCAGTTGCAAACGAAACGATAGGGTGACCCGCACAGCGCAAGCTATATATAGACATGCTTCTCTTAATTACCGAATTCTCTGTGGAAACAGTGGTAATGCATAATGCCCTCACCTGCGCTCACTGTGTCCTTGAGATAGGTGAGGTAGACGCCGACGTCGGTCTCCTGCTCGCAGTCACGGCCGTAATCGCAGCCAGGACCGTGGTAAAACTTTGTCACCGTCCCATTAGGCGCAAACGTGACGTCGGCCTCGATGGCATTGACGCCCTGCTCCATGAAATCGTCCAACTCGCGCAGGCTGTTCGCCATATGTCCGAACACGTAGACGGGCCGACGGTGGTCGCTTGTCGCAGACGTCGGTATGGGCTCGAGCTGGAGAAGTAAGCGTCATTTTAGAGATTCAACTATGCGAATTGTCAAACATAATATGATTCGGGCAGTGTCGTGTTTGATGCTTGCCCTTGACCTTTAAGTTGCGCCACGGTAGGTTAGTGGATACATGGCGTTGCGTTGCTGAGCCCGAGGACACGGATTCAATCACGGCTGCGGATTGGAGCCGCATTTCGATTGAAGTGAAATAAAGCATCTCGCGTGCTTATATGTAAGTGCTTGTTAGGAAGTCTCGGTGGTCAAAATTAATCCGGAGTCCTCCACTAAGGTGCACTTCACATTCAGATCTTAGTTTTGGCACGCGTTTTGACAAAACCCCAGGGGCCGATTTCGCTAAGGTTCTAGATTCTAAGTGCTCTTTACTATTGGCCGGCAGCCTTCACTAATAATGTGTCCACCATCAGGATTGAGTGAACTTTTCTTTTACGAACAATTACAGCCGAAGAAAGTTTTGTGAACATGGCCCAATTTTTTTTCTAGTCCACCTATAAGAAGTGCGCGTTTACTAGGTTTCTTGGTAAGCTTTAGCGAGGCCGAATGTTTGAAGGAAATTCTCTATCTTTTTGTAACTCACAAAATTAGGTAGACTATTTTGATTCTTCACTTCAAAACGTATTTTTCTTTTTTTTTCAGAAGCCTCCAAAGTTTATTCGAATTAGGTAACTGTAGATGCATCACCTGCCGAGGCGGACATCACTTGGAAGAAAAACCAAACCAATTTATAAAAAATATTACCATGATAAGCTTTCGAATTACATAATTTGTCGCACAATATTATATTAAAAATTCGAAGAGAACCGTAATAAGAACCTAGTTCCATTCTTATTGGCTTCAAAATGGATATTAAGAAATAATTAAGTGGGGCAAAATTATCTCTTAGGAGCCCCTCATTACGCACCCGGAACCACGAAGCATGGCTTGACGTAGTGGAGTGGCGTAAAATGAAGTTTGCCGTACGTTAGAATAAAGAGGGGTGAAAATGCCTATGCGACTATGCATTGAATCGACAGTTGCGCACAATGACAATCAGAATAACACTGTTTGAAGAGGAAAACATGCCGGCAGCTTCATTTTGCGACACACTCTTATGTCACACCGGGATTGGACAGAAGGCCGCCTTCGCGGTGCCGAATGCGTACTGAGATAATTTTAACGAATAATATGACGCTAGATATTTCGGTCTACATTGCCATCTGGAAATGTACAAAAGCGGACCGACAGTTTTATATTATTTCCAAGAACCTTTCAACATAAACATGTTCTGTAAGAAGTTTAAAAATATTGTTACGGGGAAAAGAAGTAAGAAATATATTGTAACGATGGGGTGTGTTTATTTAACAGATGAATTGATGAAAAGGGGCCGCGCCGACACCGAGCCGCTACCAAGACAAGTGAACTTCGATCTCCTCTTCTTCCGTCCTTTCCGTAGCTTTAGCGTAACACTCCTCCCTTCTCAGACGAAGCCCGCTGGGCGAGTAAGTGTCACGTCCAGTCGGAGTCACGTGGATGACAGCGTTTCAGGCGAGCGACGTGAACAAGCTGCGTCTTCTTAGACCGGTAGCCATTGGACACGAGACGAGCAATCGAGTAGGTTACATCACTTAGGCGATCGGTGATGACGAGAGGCCCGGTGTAACGGGCCAGAAACTTCTGGCACAGGCCGCGCTTGCGAAGTGGTGTCCAAAGCCATACAATGTCCCCTTTGTCGTATGACACATTCTTACGTTGTGAATCGTAGTGGGTCTTGGAGTGGTCTTGGGACGCCAACGTACGCAGCTGAGCTATGCGGCGTGCTTCCTCAGCGCGGCAGAGAGTCTGGGCAATATAAGAGTCCGTATGAGGAGTAAAAGGTAGAATGGTGTCAAGGAAGCTGCGGGGTGATCGAACATAAAGAAGATAGAAAGGGCTGTAGCCTGTAGTTTCATGCTTTGCGGTGTTGTAGGCGTATGTCATAAAAGGCAAGATGTCATCCCAATTTTTGTGCCTGGAATCCACGTACATCGAAAGCATGTTAGTCAAAGTTCTGTTAGTGCGCTCGACGAGACCATTTGTCTGTGGGTGATACGGGGTCGCGTGGCGAAACTGGCAAGCACAGAGACGCAACAGCTCTTCGATTACGTCGGCCACCAACTGCCGACCGCGATCGCGCACAATAACACGAGGTGGTCCATGACGGAGTATAACAGAGGACAGGAGGAAGCTCGAAACATCAAGAGCCGTGGCCGTTGGCATCGCTGCGGTTTCAGCATAACGCGTCAGATGGTCGACGCAGACTATAATCCAACGGTTGTCGTTTGTTGAGCGCGGGAATGGGCCGAGAAGATCCACTCCAACCATTTCGAAAGGAGATGATGGTGGCGCTACAGGGTGAAGGAGTCCGACCGGAGCAGCATTAGGGCGCTTGAATTGCTGGCACTTGTTACAACTGGCCACATACTTTTCTATATCTCGTCGCATTCTGGTCCAGTAGAATCGGCCCTGAATGCGGTGGCATGTTCTGGTGAAACCCAGGTGCCCTGCGGTAGAGTCGTCGTGCATAGCACGGAGCACGTGGGTTCTCAATTTTTTAGGGACCACTAAGAGGAGGCGGGCATCATCAGCCGCATAATTCTTCTTGTAGAGCAGGCCATCTTGGATGACAAAGTCATTGTGACCTGTTGGCTGAGCAACTGAGGCGAAGAGGGCATCCAGGCTGCGGTCGTTCCGCTGCTCTTGCCGGAAGGTGGCCAGGTCGGGGAAAAGAATGTCGTCGATGGCGGCCAGAAACTCATCGAAATTGTCGGCGTCACATTCACTTGTTTGCAGAGGGAGCCTCTAAAGACAATCGGCGTCCGCATGATGTGGCCACTCTTATAACGGACTGCAAAGTCAAATTCCTGTAAACGTGGCGCCCATCGAGCAAGGCGGCCAGACGGGTCGCGGAGACCAACTAACCAACATAGTGAATGGTGGTCAGTAACCATCGTGAAGCGGCGCCCGTAGAGATATGGCCGGAACTTCTGGACTGCAAAGACGACGGCGAGACACTCTTGCTCAGTGACGGTGTAATTTTGTTCGGCCTTGCTCAACGAACGGCTGGCGTATGCAATGGCATGCTCGGCGTCACCAAAGCACTGCACGAGGATGGCGCCGAGGCCGATTCCACTCGCGTCGGTGTGCAATTCTGTTGTGGCAGAGGGGTCAAAATGACGAAGTATGGGTCCGGAAGAGAGCAGGAACTTCAGTTGACGAAACGACGAATCGCAATCTGCTGTCCAGATGAAAGGGTGATCCTTGCGCAGCAATGAAGTCAGGGGGTAGGCAGTATCGGCAAAGTTGGGCACAAAACGTCGAAAGTACGAGCAAAGACCCAAGAAGCTCTTCAGTTCACGCGGTGACTGCGGTTGTTTAAAGCCGCTAACTGCAGCGACCTTCTGTGGGTCTGGTCGCACCCCGTGCTTGTCCACTAGATGTCCAAGTACAACGCCTCTCGTTGGCCAAAATGACATTTCTTTGAATTGAGTGTAAGTGCAGCTTGTTCAAGGCACGTCAAAACAATGTCCAGTCGATCGTTGTGCTCTGCAAAAGTGCGGCCAAAAATGACGACGTCATCAAGGTAACACAAACAAATCTCCCATTTCAGGCCGCGCAGTACCGTGTCCATAAATCTTTCAAATGTTGCAGGTGCGTTGCACAAACCAAACGGCATAACGTTGAATTCAAACAAGCTGTCTAGGGTCACAAAAGCGGTTTTATCTTTATCAGCTGAATGCATGGGTATCTGCCAGTAGCCTGATCGGAGGTCCACAGATGAAAAGTAGGACGCGGAATGAAGGCAATCGACAACGTCATCGATGCGGGGAAGCGGATACACATCCTTTTTCGTCACAGAATTGAGACGCCGGTAGTCGACACAAAACCTCCAGGACCCATCTTTCTTTTTCACGAGGATGACCGGCGCAGCCCATGGGCTAGAGGATTCTTGGATGATGCCCTTGGCTAGCATGTCGTCGACCTGTTCAGCGGTGATCTTGCGCTCTGACGCGGACACGCGGTAAGGCTTCTGCCTTATGGGATGCGCGGAACCCGTGTCGATCCAGTGGCGAGCCCGCTTAGCTGGAACGCGTACTTTGCTAGCGTTCTGCTCGAAATCAAATAATGACGCATGCTTGCTAAGGACGCTGACCAGGGCTTGACGCTTCTCTGAAGGCAGTGACTTGTTAATCATTTTTAGAAAAGGTAACGAGTCCTCACGGACAACGGCGCCAGCCCCGGGCTCTCGGGATTCGTGTGACGTGTCATCAGTTAAAGCGCCTATGTGGAGGCTGGTATCCACTTCAAAAGAGGCAAGTCGCATACCCTTGGGTAGAACAACTGACTGGGAGGCTAAATTTGACACCCACAATGTAGTTGTTCCGCAGGCCACAGAGAGGACGCATCGAGGCACGAGCACACTTTTCTTCACAACCATCGAAGGCACAGGCTCAACAATTCATCAAATGTATCGGCGTCGACACCGCAAGCAGCAACTCGAACTCTGGATAAGGAACGTGCCGGTAAGGCAGCATCTTCAATGACTGCGAGAGTGCATGAACAGGGAGCAGGTTGGTCGGCAAGAGGAGAGAGGAAAAGCTCGCCAGTACCGCAGTCAACAGTGGCACCGCACTGTTGTAGGAAATCGAGGCCAAGAATTACGTTGTGAGTGGATTGAGCAAGAACTGCAAATTCGGCTTGATACACGTTATCAGAGAAATAAACGTTCGCGGTGCACACTCCAATAGGTCGGAGCAACTCTCCACTCACAGCACGAAATGCGTTAGCGTTATCCCAGAGAAACATCACTTTACGGCCTAGTTGGGTTTTAAATTAAATTATGGGGTTTTACGTGCCAAAACCAGTTCTGATTATGAGGCACGCCGTAGTGGGGGGGACCTCCGGAAATTTGGACCACCTGGGGTTCTTTAAAGTGCAACCTAAATCTCAGTACACGGGTGTTTCGCATCGCCCCCACGAAATGCGGCCGCCGTGGCCGGATTCGATCCCGCGAACTCGTGCTCAGCAGCCCAACACCTAGCCACTGAGCAACCACCGGCGGGTCCTAGTTGGGTTTTGAAATCCCAGGCTGATAACGGAGACACTCGCTCCTGTGTCCACTAAGGCCAACGTAGCAACATTGTCCACTAAAACACGAATCTTGTTATGACACATGGTGACGGGCGGAGGCTTAGGGGCGTGTAGCTGATGATGACTGGCGACCTCACCTCCATTGGTCGCGCCGCCTAGTTTTCCGGCGGCGGCGACGTCAGACGTCGTCGCGGAGATGGAGACCTGCGCTGGCGTGAAGGCGGAGGCCTCAAGCTCCGCACAGAAGCTGGTGAGTCGCTGCGGTAATTCGCCTGGTGGTTTGTCCTGCCATCGGAGTCAGAAGGCCAGCGTGTCCCGTCACCGTGGCGATTGCTGCGTCGATAAAAAGTGCGCGGTCGCTCATACGACGGTGGTGACGTGCGACGGCGATGTGGACAAAATCTGGCGACATGTCCGCGAATACCGCATTGGAAGCAGATGGGACGCCCACGGGACGCACTAAAATTGTCATTCGCTGGATAACTGGCACGGCCATCCCACTCTTGAGGAACTGCAGGTGCTCTGGGCGAGTAACCGCCGTGGAACTGATAACTTGGATGCGCGTTCATAGTAGGATTTGACGCTCTTGAACGAGGAGCGAAGTTGTAGGCATCTGTGGAGACGGCGGTGATGGATGTTTCACCGAAGTCGCAGTGAGCAAAGGGCTCTCGAACCCGCGGAGTCGAGAGGGAAGCCGCATCACGTCGGTCAAGCTCCTCGCGCACCACTTGCCGAATAACTGACGCAAGGTCGGATGAGGTTGGGACCACGTCAACACTGGCGACGTTAGTTACGTTCGCCAGGCGGCCGAACTTTGGTGTGATACGCCGAGCTCTCAAGGCTTCAAACGTGCGGCAGTGCCGAATGACGTCACTGACGGAGTCGATACTGTCTTTTCCGATGAGGAACGGGTACACGTCCTCGGCAATCCCTTTTAGAAGATGACCAAATTTGTCCTCTTCTGTCATCTGAGGGTCCAGGGCCTTGCACAATTTCAGCACTTCCTCGATGTACGTCGTGCATGTTTCGCCGGGAACCTGGGCTCGCTGCATTAGGGTTTGTTCTGCACGCTTCTTTTTAGCTGCCGGATCTCCGAAGCACTTCTTGATTTCATATGCGAACCGTTCCCACATCGTCATGCTTTCTTCGTGGTTTTCAAACCACACTGACGCGGTTCCATAGAGGAAGAAGGCAACGTTGTTAAGCTGGGCGGTGGCATTCCAGCCATTGAACCTACTTGCGCGTTGGTAAAAGCTGAGCCATCCGTCCACGTCTTCCCCGGCTTTTCCGGCGAAGGTTCGTGGTTCGATGTAGGGCTGCCATTGGGAGCTGGAAGAAGGCGGCGGGTTGTCACCGTCGGAAGCCATCTCTGGTGGCAGACCGGCAATTCGGTGACTTCGGAGAAGCTCCTCGGATTGCGCTCCTGCGGGCGGTTCGTCGTCGTTGCTCGGGGACGCCGTTGTTTTACCCAGCACCGTCCACTAAAACTGTTACGATGGGGTGTGTTTATTTAACAGATGAATTGATGAAAAGGGGCCGCGCCGACACCGAGCCGCTACCAAGACAAGTGCACTTCGTTCTCCTCTTCTTCCATCCTTTCCGTAGCTTTAGCGTAACAATATTTACACGGTATTTACAAGACTGGCAGCGGCTGACAAGGCCATAGTGAGCACGCGAAGTCCCCAGCTTCGTCTTCTTCAAGTCCTCTCAAAACGTCTTCTTCATCGCTCTGTCACATGACCCCCGGCGGCTGAAGCACCGACCCGGTGCTGGTTAGGAAGTGGTCGAATGATACGGCTTAAGACGCGCGACGTGGAATACGTCGGGACGACGCTGAGCCACGGTGGGGTCAAGAGGGGCGATTTCGTAGGTGACATCGGTTACTTGACGCAAGACGCGGTAAGGGCCAGAGTAGCGTGAAAGCAACTTCTCCGAGAGGCCAACGCGTCGCGACGGAGACCAAACGAGAACCAGGGCGCCCGGTGTGTAGTAGGCGTCACGATGGCGGGTGTCATATAAGCACCGCTGATTTTCCTGCGAGTCCACAAGTCGACGTCGGGCAATATGGCGTGCCTCTTGTGCCTGGAATATGGCGTCCCGGGCGTACTCTGATGTGAAATGCAGGCTATCAGGCAGAAGGGTGTCGAAAGGTAGCGTAGGGTAGCAGCCAAACAAGAGGAAGAATGGAGAGAAGCCTGCGGTATCGTGGCGAGAAGGATTGTAGGCAAAGGTAACGAATGGTAATGCAACGTCGCAGTCGCGATGGTCAGCGGAGACATACATGGGTAGCATCTCAGTGAGGGTCCGGTTGAGACGCTCGGTTAATTAGACCATTCGTTTGTGGATGGTAAGCAGTAGCAAGTTTGTGTTTAGTCGCACACGAGTGTAGAATATCATTAACAACATCAGAAAGAAAGTAGCGGCCTCGGTCGCTGAGGAGCTGTCGAGGGGCACCGTGGTAAAGGATGACGTTTTCTAGTAGGAAATCGGCGACATCGGTTGCACAGCTTGTCGTAAGAGCCCGTGTGATTGCGTATCGGGTGGCGTAGTTTGTTGCTACAGCAATCCACTTATTTCCCGAAGCAGACGTAGGAAAAGGGCCTAAAAGATCAATGCCTACTTGGAAGAATGGTTCTGATGGCACGTCAAGTGGTTGAAGGCGGCCAGCAGGGAGTGTGGTCGGCTTTTTTCGTCGTTGACAAAGGTCACACGCAGCGATGTAACGGCAGACGTCACGGTAAAGACCAGGCCAAAAAAAGCGCCGACGAACACGGTCGTAAGTCCGTGACACGCCAAGGTGACCGGCAGTCGGCACATCATGAAGCTGGGCAAGAAAAGTCCGGCGCAGATGCGAAGGGACAACTAAGAGTCTGTCAGGGCCGTCAGGGCGCATGTTACAGCGGTACAATATGCCATCGTGGAGTTCAAACATTCCAAGAGAAGGGTCGGACGTTGTTGAAGTCAGCCGTTGAATAAGGTCTTTTAAGAAGTCGTCCCGGCGTTGTTCCGCTCCGATATCGTCAAAATTAAGCACTCAAAGAGAGAACGGTGACAGGAATGCCGGCCATAGAAACGTCAGGTGGGTCGACAGGATGGTGCGACAAGCAGTCCGCCTCTTGATGTAGCCAGCCTGTCTTGTATACAACTGAGTAGTTGTATTCTTGAAAGCGCAGAGCCCATCGGCCAAGACGCGCAGAACGATCTTTCAGAGAAGAAAGCCAACACAGAGCGTGGTGGTCAGTGATGACTGTGAATTGCCGGCCGTACAAATAGGGGCGGAATTTTCCCGCTGCCCAAACGAGAGCCAGACACTCGCGCTCAGTGATGGAATATTTGCGCTCAGCAGGGGAAAGAAGGCGGCTGGCGTAAGCAATAACACGGTCTTGTCCTTGTTGTTTCTGGGCCAGGATAGCTCCAATACCATGGCCGCTGGCATCGGTACGGACTTCTGTTCAAGCTGATGCGTCAAAGTGAGCGAGATTGGGAGGGGAAGTAAGCAGCCGGATCAGCTCAGTGAAAGCACGAGCTTGTTCACGGCCCCAAATGAAGGCAGCGTCTTTCTTGAGGAGCTGAGTAAGAGGGCGTGCAATGTCCGCAAAATTGCGGACAAACCAACGAAAGTAGGAGGAGAGACCCAAGAAGCTGCGAACGTCCTTGGCGCACGTTGGCACGGGAAAGTATTTCACTGCCCGGATTTTATCTTGATCAGGACGGCCACCGGAATAATCGACGAGATGTCCGAGCACTGAAATTTCACGACGACCGAAGTGGCATTTGGATGAATTGAGTTGTAGCCCCGTCCGACGAAAAACAGATAGGACCATCGATAGGCGTTCGAGGTGCGTCGCAAAAGTCGGAGAAAAAACGATCACATCGTCCAAGTAACAGAGGCAGATGGACCACTTGAAACCGTGTAGGAGGGCGTCCATCATTCGTTCAAATGTGGCTGGGGCATTACATAACCCGAAAGGCATCACTTTGAACTGATAGAGGCCGTCGGGAGTAATAACAGCCGTTTTCTCACGGTCCATGTCATCGACGGAAATTTGCCAGTACCCGGAGCGAAGGTCTATGGACGAAAAATATTGTGCTCCATGGAGGCAATCCAGGGCATCGTCAATTCGTGGTAGCGGATAGACGTCCTTCTTGGTTACCTTGTTTAGGTGCCGATAATCTACGCAAAATCGCCAACTGTTGTCCTTTTTCTTAACTAGTACAACAAGGGATGCCCATGGGCTGCAAGAAGGTTCAATGATGTTACGAGAAAGCATCTTATCAACTTCGTGTTGGATGATGTCTCGCTCGGTAGGAGAGCCGCGGTAGGGTCGCCGATGGATTGGGCTCGCATCCCCGGTGTTAATGCGATGTTTGACAACGGATGTTTGTCCGAGAGGACGGTCTCCAAGATAGAATCAGTCCCAGTACGAGGTAAGGAGGCAACGTAGTTCATTGGCACACTGGGGCGGAAGGTCGGGCGCGATCATTTTCATTAGGGCATTCAAGTATGAAGGGGCAGGAGGCACAGCAAGAGTTGACACGAGGAGTCGTCAGCAGTTAAACCCGAAATCTGGTAGTCTCGCGCCGGCGTGATTTGCGCAAGTGATATGCCGCGCGGGAGAACTTGCGCACAAAGTCCAAGGTTCACTAGCGGAAGACAGGGCGTGTTGTCCGTAATGGTAATGTCGGTGTGAGGAAATGCGACGTTATGCGAGAGCAGGACATCCGGATTAGGGGATACGATGTAGTCACCGTCTGGAATGGGCGGAACGGGTGAAACACCTATGTAGGTAACGGCAAGGAGAGGGAGGCGAATATGCTCTGTGGAACATAGCCGGATCGGAGCACTAGCGGGGGGATGAATAGCAACAGGTAGAGCGAGTTGCACAACACCAGCAAAACAGTCTATCAAGGTGGAATGGGCTGAGAGAAAGTCAAGTCCCAGGATTAGGTCGTGAGGGCAGTGTTCTAGGACATAGAATAAAACAGAAGTATGATGATCGGCGACACTCACACGAGCTGGACACATGCCAATAACGGCTGGCGTTCCCCCGTCGGCGACTTGGAGCACAGGCGACGGGGCAGGAGTGAGGACTTTCTTGAGACGATGGCGAAGCTGAGCACCCATCACAGATACATGCGCGCAAGCGTCAATCAGAGCCGTAACAGGTACACCATCCACGTTCACGTTGAGGAGGTTCCGATGTGTAGGCAGGGTCAGAAGAGGATTTTGGTATCGGGCTGGTATAGCAGCATCACCTCTAGGTGCTGCACCCGTTAGTTTTCCGAAAGCGCGCGCCGGAAGGAGCTGGGGGACGGTGACCGACGCGATGGGGGCGAGCGGGAGAAGCTGCGATGTGGCGAAGGAGAGCGGTTACAGCGGGCGGGCCGAGAAGTGTCGCCAGGAGTTACTGGTTGCATGCGCGGTGGGAAGCGAGAAGCAGCATGAGGCGGACGGTCGGATTGGAGATAGGGCCAAGCGGTCGAATTCCACGAAGAGCGGCAGCGACGTGAAATATGACCGATACGGCCACAAGTGAAGCATTCTGTCGTCTGGAGTGCGCCATTCAGCCGGGTTGCGATACCGCGGAGGGGCATTCACGTTGCGAGGGCGCATGGCAGAGGTGGACGAAGCGTAGTCAGGCCGATTAATGGAGCAGACGTTGGTCAAGCCAACGTTGGCCAATTCCTGGCGTACGACGGTATGGATCAGGGAAACGGTGGACTGGCAATTGTCGGAGCCAAGGGGTGGGGCTTGGATAGGAGATGCGGCCTTGATTTCACGCCGGATGATGTGGACGATGTCATTAGAGCGATTTGGCGTGGGCAGACTGCGTAGGTCTTCGCAGGTTGACGTAGCAGCCGTATTGGGGAGGCGGGGAAACGGGTGGGCAATGCGGCGGCTCTTGGCTTCTTCAAACCGCCTGCATTCGGTAATGATGGCTTGTACAGTAGAAGAATTCTTAAACACGAAGAGGTGAAAGGCGTCATCTGCTATGCCCTTAATTACATGTGCGACCTTATTAGCTTCGGACATTCTCGGATCCACTTTGCGGCACAGAGCAAGCACGTCCTGGATGTATGTTAGGTAGGACTCAGTGCACGTCTGGACATGCGAAGCGAGGTCTTTTTGAGCGGCGCGCTGACATCCAACAGGCTTGCCAAACAAATCCGTGAGCTTCTGTTTACAAATGTCCCAGGTGGTAAGTTCCTCATCGTGAGTATGAAACCAGACGCGTGCCGTTCCCGCGAGATAGAATATCAAATTAGCCAGCATGGCGGTCTGGTTCCAGTGGTTGCTCTTGCTCACCCGCTCATAAAGTTGCAGCCAATCTTAAACATCCGTGTTGTCAGTGCCGGAAAAGGTGCCGGGGTCGCGCGGTTGTGCCAGCAATGACGGTTGGCGTGGGGGCCGACGATCCCGAAGCATCCTCGCCTTGAGCTGGCATGGTGGATGCATCCAAGGAGCGCCCGCTGCGTAAATCCGTCTTGCGCTTGAGCCCGCAAACTCCACCAAAAATGTCACGGGGAAAAGAAGTAAGAAATATATTTACACGGTATTTACAGGACTGGCAGCGGCTGACTAGACCATAGTAAGCACGCGAAGTCCCGAGCTTCGTCTTCTTCAAGTCCTCTCAAAACGTCTTCTTCATCGCTCTGTCACAAAATAATTAGTTTATTACTAAAATATCTGATTTGGTTATTTCTGCAAATGATGTCTCCGTGGGCGGATAACCCTCTATAGCGACGTGATTCGCGTAAATGTCACATGCTTTTTTAAGACAACAGTATTCGAATTAAAAAAAAAACTACCATTGCCCCGTGTTTTGCGATATGATCGCCATATGAAAACCATCATTGCTTCTGTAATTTACCTGAATGTTTTCTTATGTACCGAGTTAGAAGTTTATCCTTAGTCTGAACGTCCGATTCCACGATTTCTCTTTCTGTGCAAGCTAAACAAACAAACAGAATAATTACGTGTCTCTTCACGCGTTGGTGCAAATGCAGTCGAGGCTGCGCCTACAGCTGCGTTAGGTATGTATAGGATATTCATTAACCCGCCACATTAGCTTTGTGGCTATCGTGTTTCGCCGCTGAGCTCAAGATCGTGGATTCGACCCCGGCGTCATTTCTGTAGGGGCGCAATGCGAAAAAAGAAGCGCGGGTACTCGGATTTAGGCGCACGTCAAAGAACCCCCGGTGGTCAACAGTATTTGAGAGTCGGCCACTACACCATGCGACGAAATCATATCGTTATTTTGGTAAGTAAAACCCGAGGTGTTTTTTAAGATTGCAATTTATTCGCCTTCACATTTCCAGTGCTTGGTCGTTTTGATTTACTGACCGGACTAGACTTTTGGGCTCCTTGAAACTCGGTAAGCTAAGAGTTATGGTATTCATGAGATATTCCTTGTTAACGTTACCCTTCTTAGCGCCTTGCAGCGTAGCATGTAGCAGATATGCGCTCAACCACACAGTACTCAGCATTTTTTAAAAGAACAGTCTCTCTATCACCCTTCTTAGTGCCGCCCAATACAGTGCAACAGCGGGAATCGCAACGCTCCTTGTAGAGAAATCGCAACGCTCCCTATACTTAAAATAAGTTTTTCTTTATATCACGATATCTCTGCATTGCTGAAGGATGCGACACTGTTATTGCACCTGTAGTGGGAATAGCGCGAGAGACGAGGACCAAGAGACGCACAACACAAGTGCTGTGCAGCGTTCATGCTGCGTGTGTCTCAGTCTTAATTTTCCGGCCCTCTTTCCACTACAAAATAAACCTGCACAATTTACCACACTGAAAATGAATCGTACGGTGGAAAGAGCCCTAGGGAATTGGAACATAATGAGAGGTCAAAAACAGAACCCTTCTTCAAAGTAATAGATGTCAGAGGACATTCGAAATATATCTTTTCAGTGATGTCACCGTATTTCTATAACTAACACAGTACCAATTCGTAAAGGCGTGGCGAAGTCAAGCGACATGCGCGAATATTTTGTTATTTTGGTGGAACTGAGCGCCGACATCCCCAACACACAAAAGTACTCCCATCTGATGTGCTCTCATGAAACTGCACTTTGACGTGACATCCATCGCCCGCGGTTCTTAGCAGCAGTGACTACCGCTTTACAGATATAGTGTTCGAGATTCCACGAGACTTTAGGTTCCGAAAAATTCGCGCACTCTGATTTCGGTACCCCAACTTGATTTGGGTGCCTTCGGCTCCCCCAATCTTTTTCCTCAGGACCTTTTAATAAAGTTCTTGTCAACTGTCAACTGTCTGATTTCGGTGTACATAAAAGAAAACAAGAACGCGAAGCATCAAGAACCACAAAAATCTCCTTAGGATATCCCTTATAGCCAAGCTGGAATTATACGTTGTCAGATATCAATTATTATGAATTATTCAGTACAGAAATTTTTAATAAGCCACTGCACTCTTAAGGATGGAATGCGCTGCTGTCAAGAACCAGCATGCATAATTAATTCACCAAATTTATATCTGCGTTGGCTGCTAGGTGCTCTCATACGTAAGTTTAAATTTTCAGATATATTCCAGCGAAACAGTATGTCAAATTACCATGCACGCTGCTGTCGCAAGGAGAAGCATTTGACCCGGCAGCATCGTCGCTCGTGGAATAAGCTGTAGCCACGCCGGAACACCACAGCTCCACCAGTGTGTAGGCCGTTGAAGAAAAAACTTCAGGGGTCAAGCAAGCACGGTAGCAAACGTGATTCTGAACAGTGCCTATGACGCTCTATACTGCCACAAATTCAACGTCCATGGCCACTGGTGCAGCAGATACTAGCGTAGCCTCCTCCTAGGAAGAGAAAGCAATGATTAACGTATGTAGGTCAGGGCTGTTCAGCAAAGCGGTCAATAGAAAAGTTATCGGGTGGGCAAAAACTCGCACTCTCACAGTTAGCGCGCCGCCCGGCAGCTATCATGTTTGTTTAAAGAAGATGTACTTCCTCGAACTAAAGCTGCAACAGCCTAACACACTGATCGATTTCTATCTTTTTTTTTGTTATCGGAACTTTAGCTATCAGTACCACTCGCATCCCTAGTTCGTGAGTTTGGTCGTTTGACACCAATTAAGCGATATCATAACGTGACGTGGAATGAAAGTGGTAAACTATATCGTGTGTAAATATATCTACACAGGAATGAAAGCAGCACATCAAACAGGATGACGAAGAAATTATATATGCGGCGCATTATTTTTTCATCGCCCTTAACAGTGCCTTACATCGAGTTATTTTTTGTGTTTATTGCGCTTTTCTTACTCCTACTTTAAGTTTGTGGTGGCGGCATCGAACAAAGAAGTTAAAGGGTCCCTAAAACGAAAAAGGGAGCGGCAGGGGTTCTCGCGCACTGGGTCTTGCGAGCGCCATAAATCGCACGGCGCGCCGCTAGAGGCATCTGGAGAAGGGAGTTTTTCGGGAGTATTTGGGTCGGGAGTGAGACGGCGTGGGCAGCTCGGCAGGTTCGAGTGGCGCCCACCGCCGGTGTGAGTTATGGAGCCCGCACACGTAGTCCTGGGGCTGGGGGTGAGAATGTGCGCGGCTGAGCAGGCAGTGTGGTCTGAGACTTGAGAGTCAACGGACCGATCTCCCAAGTGCCCGATCGGGCCGACGGACTGCCCCGAGGCCTTTGCTCAGCCGCATTCATGTGCGTACTCGCTTTCCTTGTTTATTATATACTCGCAGTGTAACCTCTGTCTTCTGCAATTAAATTCAGTTATAATTATTGACATCCACGATTTCGAGTCCCTGAATACCGAAGCTCGAGAACAGTGCAGCGGCTTAAGGAAAGCCGACAACGACTACGAAGACAAACAAAAACAGCAAGAAAGAAGAACCCGGCGGTGGAAGACGGAAGAAAAACCTTACTTGTCTGTTTCTACGCGAGCGCACGCGAGCATAGCAGATTGCACACGATTCTTGAACGTCGTCGTTCGTTCAAGACGTCTCCGTGGATCAGTTTCTAGGTGCGCTGATAGTTTAGTCTTGCGGACTTGAATGAATCACGTCACCGCGAGTGCATCTTGAAGAACTGATATCAGAGCGGCCGGACGCAAACACCCCCATCCGATTCCATGACCGCTGACCGCGCTAGTTATCACCGCCACCGAGTTGTATTGCTTCATTTTCTTTCATGGCATAAGTGCATCAACTAAGTTGTAAAATCATCTTCACTATCGTTTGGAATACATCCGAGCCTGCCTATCAGTGCATAGTCGTTCCAACGTTACAATAGACATTTTTAGTGCTGCGTACGTTGCGTAGGTAAAAGCTCTACGTTCGGTAGTATACGGTACGTGATGCGTGCGTGGCGGCCGCTTAAGCACGCATCCCATTCTTGCGTGCTTACGTGGGGGACCTCGAGTGCGGCTCTTGCAGTTCGAGTTTGTTCGGGACGGCGCGAGACTCTTCGTTTTCGCAGAATGGCGCCTAGTGTGCCGCAGTCTGACTAGGGATCCATCTAGCACGTTTGGATTGGCATGGCTTGACTGTATACAGCAAAAGCTTTTATTTTTATCAAGAAAAAAACATTCTAAGCTTCGAAAAAACGTCGGCGATGCTGCTCGGGCTGCAATGACAGTGTGGAGCAACTCAAGACCAACAAGTAATGAAAACACTCGCATTGTTGAGTTGAAGTTGAGTTGAGTTGAATTGAATTTATTTAACCACATGGTACACATAGACGTGGTTGGGTGCGATGGGAAAATGTGATGGTTAGCCGTCAAGACCTACTACAAGTGCGCATACTCCTAGGAGAAACCATGACGACGCGCCGTGAGGTGATATTGCTCGCAAGAGGCCCAAACACTAAAAATGTAAAAAAATATTAAAAAGCTAAGCAGCAGGACAACGTTGCTGCGCTTTCATTTACGAACGTTGTATAGCTCAGTCGTACAATGTAGCGATTCATTCCACTCGACTTAACGCCACTCTTTTCATCCAGACCGCGGCCGGCTTATCCCGGTGATAACACGAGCGGCACATTGGCCTGACAACAAACGAAGTGGAAAAGGAATTGGCATTGACATAGTACTGTAATACTACGCCAGCCCTAGATTCCATCGGTTCTTGAATTCTCGTTACGGTGCCTAACCACGCAGAAACCACTTATCATCCGCGTATACAGCATCAATTAGACAGAATTATTTCGATATATTGCGAAAACAGTGCAAGGAAAAAGTACACCTACTTTTCCGGATACCGATGCTCGGACCTTGCACTGCTGCTGCCGCTGAAGACGCAAAGCGCACCCAGATGTCACCCTGTCAAACATATTAATCGGCACAGTGCCACAAGTTGTGCTGATGGCGCTTGCTCAGGTGCAAATCAAGCGTTAGATGGGGCTTCGTGACGTTCCGCTGGTGTATTTTCTTGTTTCTTCGTGTTGACCAGAGAAGGCCGGGGTGTGCGGTCGGCCCTTTTCATCGCACTGAGATTGGCGAAGTGCAGCGCACTGCTGAGCGAAACCAGTCGCGCAGGGCCTAGCGTCAAGTATCCAGACGGACCGGTTGACAAAGCGACGCCCCTGTTGTTACAAGAAGGTTCAAGAGATGGCGCCACCATTCCGTACGTACAGTGTTTACAGTAGTTTACACACTGGCCGTGCGCCCCTTCTGAAAGCTCCGCTCCCTCCGATGCGGCAACCCTCCTTCTCTATGAACGTGGAGCAGACGAAGTATCAAGTTGCGTCTGGCCCTCCTGCTCCTCTCCTGCTCCTCTCCTGCTCGTCGGCCGCCCCGTCTATACAATATATTCTCTGTACCTCCGTGTAACCACACCCATTCCTGTGTACTCCATGCTTAAGAAACCCAGTTAACTCCCGTTAATACAAGTCCAGTGTTTAATCGCCCACTAAATGAGACATAACGAAACATGTCGTCAGAAGTGAACTACTTCTAACGTCAGCGCATCAGCAATGAAGAAGATTTCTGCACCTGCGAAATTCGGCTCCAGAGGACACGCTGCGGAACAATGGCGAGCCTTCAAGCAGAGCTTCACGCTGTACCTCAAAGCAACTAACACAGCGAGAACACCATCTGACCGGCAAGTAGCACTTCTTTTGACCGTTGGTGGTTCTTCACTGCTTGATATCTACAACACTTTGGACTTCGGGGAACCAACTGCGGAAAGAAGAAATCCAGAATTTAGCTATGCATTATGTCATCAGCCTCCTGGACGCGCATTTCTAACCGAAGCGCAACGAACTGTACTCGCGATACGTCTTCCGAACTCGCATGCAACGGGAGGAAGAGCAGTTCGACAGCTTCGTAACCAATTTCAAGCTCAAAGCGCGCGACTGTGGATTCGGAAACGAAAGAGAAGAAATGATCCGCGACCAGATCGTCTGTGGCATCTATGACGAAAATGCTCGCAAAGACATTCTCAAGCTAGAAGATCCGACCCTAGAGAAGGTTGAAAAGGTGTGTCGAGCACACGAAGCAACGAAAATTCAAATGAAAGCATTTAAAGAGGGTACTACATCAAGCAACTAGACGGTGCACGCAGTAAAGAAATTCTTCCATCGCACCAATGTCAACTCGAAAAGCGCAAAAGGAAAGCCACACAAATCTAACATACCAAAATGCAGGTATTGCGGTGGTAGCCACGAGCACAAAATAGAAGCATGCCCAGCTTGGAAACAAACATGCAGCAAGTGCAAGAAACGAAATCACTTCGCGGCAGTTTGTAAAAAGAGCAATGTAGTTGCTGGCCTAGATAGCGAGGGTGAAACCATACTGGCAGTTCGAAGCAACAAAGTAAGCTCAGTCCACACGTTTCTGAGGGGGAACGGAACACAAGTAAAATTTCAAGTGGACAGCGGTGCAGCTGTTGACGTCATCCCGGCTAGACACGTCAAGCTACAGCAGATACAACCGTGCAAAACAACACTGCAAACGCGGAATGGAAGCAAGGTTCACTGTTGAAGCAAGGCGCAACTAGAAGTTACAACCGCAAACGAACAGAGACATTCTGTAGAATTTGTAGTGGTTAAAGATGAACTGACTCCTCTGATCGGAGTAACGACAGCCGAGAAAATGGGTCTGATAACCATAGACTACAACCTTGTGGCTGGAATCGATGAAATTCCACAAAATAATTGCACTCATCACATAGTGTAAAAATACCCAGATGTCTTTGTAGACACTCTAGGAACATTCCCGGGAAAGGTACACTCGGTGAGTAAGCCAGATGTTGTTCCGAAAGCGATAACAAGTTGCAGAGTGCCCCTGTCAGCATTAAACCGCAATTAGAACAAACATTGGCGAGCGTGGAAAAAAAGGTGTCATGAAAAGCGTAGCAGAGCCAACGCAGTGGGTGAGCAGATTAGTTGTTACAACCAAGGAAAATGGTGTAATGCGAATATGCATTGACCCACAAGCGCTCAACGAGGCTCTCGAACGAGAACGTCACACATTGCCCATCCTCGATGATGTGCTACCCGATCTTGCCAAAGCAAAAATCTTCTCAAAACTAGACTTCCGAAAACGGTACTGACAATGTTCTCTATGATGAGTCAAGCTTTATGACCATATTTCAAACACCAAACGGTCGTTACCGCAGGCTCCGCCTGCCGTTCGGACTCGCGTAAGCAGTGAAATTTTCCAGAAAAGACTTCAAGTGGCACTTGAAGGACTGAACGGAGTTTTCTGCGTTGCATACGACGTTTTTGTCTTTGAAGTGGGCAAAAACGAGAAAGATGCTGTCAAAGATCATGACAAGAAATTAGAAAGTCTACTCCAGAGATGCCGACAAATTGGAATCCGGCTCAACAAAGAGAAAAACACAGCTTAGAGCCTCATCAACTGTCTTCCTAGGACACGGGCTAACAAAAGAAAGACTAAAAGTTCATCCAAATAAAGTTAGGGCAATTGAACAGATGCCAAAGCCAGTCGATGTCCGAGGAATTCAACGCTTCTGCGGAATGATCAACTACCTCTCCAGATTCCTGCCGAAAATATCGCGTATTAGAGCATTGAGAAAACGCACTGTCAAGGATAACCATGGCATTGGGGAAAACCGCAGGAAAAAGCATTTCAGAAGGCAAAAGACGCTGTGACAAGACCTCCAATTCTGGCCTACTTCGACTCACGAAAGCCGCTAGAAGTTCAATGTGATGCAAGTGATTCTGGACTCAGAGCAGCTCTCCTTCACGACGGAAAACCAGTCTCGTTCGCCAGCAGAGCACTTACACCGACAGAAATACGCTATGCACAAATTGAAAAGGAAATGTTGGCTATTGTCTTTGCATTAAACAAGTTCCACGAGTACACAGGCGACGCAGTGGCAGGCCGCCCACATTACGGATGGCTTAAACCGCTCCGCTGTTAGAAATTCGAAGGAACTCTGGCGCGGCAACCATTCAGACACCAAGTAGATGATGTGTAGTGCACATGTTTGCTCAGTCTTCGTGATTTCGACTAAACAACCCCATATTCTAAACACATGAAGAAAATAAATATCTCAGCACATGCACAATGATTATCAATTGTATCTATAACGGCATATATTCTTGCAATGAACATTTTGAAAAGTCACGACGCTGTTTAAAGCCCTATCCCCGAAGTATATACGAATCCTATATTACCTATGATTTCCATGCTAGCAGAGCCCGTCTTGTCCTCGCCACTAGCGTCTTACTTCGTTCTATTTGAAGAAAGCTCTGTGAAACCCCTGTCAGCACAGGACCACCGTACTTTTGTCCAAATAAGGTCGATTTAAAATTGGAAATAAATGTAGAATAAAAGTGCAAGACACGTTACCTGCATCTGCGACCGTACATTCTTAGAATTATGATCTCCACCATAATTTCTCTCAAATAGTTTGGGTTCTAGCATTTAACGTCCTGAACCAACGCACTCAGCTATTCCGCAAGGCGTAAACATTCATGCCCCCGCTGCGCTTTAAGGAAACAGACACGCAATCTCTGTTGGTGCACCAGTCAGCATTTTTTCAAACTTCATCTTTGAGCACGACGGAAACTTGTTAACCGGAATGACAGCGTACTTGGTTGCGCATTTATCGAAACTGGTACTAAGCACAGAGCATGTAAAAAGGTTACGCTTTTTGTACTAGCAAAACAGCCACGATAAAATTGTTCATTGTAACTAAATTATTGACATTCTCAAATATGAATGATATCAGTTCTTATCCAGACTCTGGCGCCCATCCCTGCCTCGATATTTACGAAAAATTATTTAGTTACTAATTCCACAGATGAATAGAATATTGCAGAGACACCTCGTATATGAATTCAAAACTAGATAGAGATTTACAGGAAGTTGGAGGCTTGAAGTGATTAACAGCGGCAGAACAATGTCGTTGAAGCCACGTTCCGTCGACCACGATCTTTGATGTTATACATCTCGAATCAAATTGGATTTTATTTATTACAAAAAAAACGGATGCATTAAAATACAACCACCTGCAAGTTTGTCATATAAACAACGAACACCAGCGTAGCCCTAATAAAAATGCTGGCTCTCCTGTAATGGAGAGTAAATGTAAGCATGAAATGACTACCATATGGCGTCTTTTGCTGCCTGTGGTGCAGCCTCATCCAATCGCTTTTCTTCTTCCAACAGTGCAGCGCGCTCTGGGTCTGTCGTTACGTTTTCGTCTTGTCGCGTACCGCTCACAACTCACGGACCACTGGCGTTCAAAAGAGCACAGGAAACCTCTCTATGTGCCTTTATGCGGTCGCTATTGGAAATGGCAAATAAAATTTCAGCCTACTAGAAGTTACAACTAGAGTGATATTGTGAATAAACATTAGCAAGAAATCGGAAGCAATATTTTTTGTAACTTGTTTGGGGAAGTAAACAAGTGGCCCCCAACCTTGTACAAAGGGTTGCGAGCCAGAGAGCACATTTTCCTAACTGTTGACTGGTTGCCCGGATGATTTCGTTTTGTGCTCGTATCGAAGCGCGGATGTTCTCTCGTTTGAGTGCCCGGATAACGGCCCTGGCTTCTGGCTCAAGGGCACTCGAAGGTCGCCGACAAGGGGAGCTAAAAGCATTTTATGCTTAAAAGGCAATTAACAAACGTTTGTCAGTCCTATGAAACTAATGTTATTAATGGCAAAGTAGGTACATCTCGCCGAGAAACTCTGCAACGTTCGCTACCATCATAGCTTTTTATGAAAAATTTGTATGCTTAAAATAGAACACTGTTTCATGTCAACACATTTGGCTAGGTTTTTCGTGATATTTTTACACGTGTATACATGACAAGAGTTTGATAATAAGCTTCGAGTCATGAGTGAGCGTTCGTCCTCTCATCTGTCGTTTCCTTTCTCGCGATGTGCGCTTTCATTATGACCAGAAGCTCACTTTCTGTAGCTGCGCCAGCCATAGTGGACAGCTCACCTCCGCCATGGTTGATTATGAGGTAAGGGAATTCAGTGAGGCACTGGTAGCTGCAGCCGATGCAGATGCAGACGAACAGGAAGGACCGGTTCGATGCGTAGTACTCCTTGTCCGGTGGAAGACCGGCTCCCTCGTCGCCAGTTCCTGAGCCCCCCGAGCCGCTCGACATGATGCTCTGGCAGGCGCCTTCTGGCTAACTGGTACGCTGAAACGCTGAAAGGCGACGTCACCTCAGAGTCCCCTGCGTATAAAAAAATTCATAGTTCTGAGTCACTGTAATTTCTTTAACCCCTTTCCGTGCGAATTTTTACTTTATAGCAAAAAATTCAAGCGTTTCTTTAGACCAGGTATGCGTTTATTATTTTTTATTATTATCTTTAAAGGAACGCCTCGTTGCGAGTTTATGAGCGCAAGTTGTCGGATATCGTGTGTAACACACCATGCATCCAGGTACAGACGCTGTCGCTGTTTAAAAACTTAAGCCCCGGACGGCTTCCGGTTTTGACCACTAACGTAGCCTGCTACACCAGGTGTACAGGTGGTCGCCATGCAATAAATTGAAAAAGAGGGCATTTTTAATATTTGCAAGGTTAATAGGGCAAATTAGGGCTCGGATAATTATTCAGGTTTGGTTAAATATGCAGTATTTTCGCTTCGATTGCATCATGTTCGAGAAAGTTTTTCTGTGTGTATCATAACCCTCCATGGCTGCGTAGTAGCTTCGGCGTTGCGATGCGAAGCCCGAGGACAAGGGATCAAGTCCCGGCTGCTGCGGCCTCATTTCGATGGGGAAAAAATACAGAAGCGCATGTGTACAGTGCATTGGGCGCACGTAAAAGAACAGTAAGTGACCAAAATTGATCCAGAGTCCCCCATTACGGCCTGCCTCACAATCATATCCTGGTATTGGCGCGCAACGCCACCGAATTTATTTTGAAAAGATATGTGAATCATATATAATACGCCATTCGGTAAGGGGGTATGTCACCGCAAAAAGCAGTTAATTATTTGAGTTATTTATTTGAAGAAACATTTGAAGCACATGCGTTGCCTCGGGTGACATGGCTAAAGGGAAGAGAATGCCTTGCCAAAGCCGTAGTACCGAATCGGAGCGTAATCAGATAAAAACCTAGCAACTCCGGAAGCACCAGAAGAGTAATGTTCGGGCAAATTTTGTTTTTTATCATATTATCATATTTTTTATCATATTCATTTCATCATTTTTATCATATTGACTCAGTGATATTCACTATATTGTTGATATAGTGAATATACCGAATGCGACTGATATTTTGCTACATCCCGATTTTATCGTGCTTGTCTTTTCTAGTCGGAATATTAGCGATCTTTCGTTCCCGCGAATTTCTGGATTATTGAACCAGTTTGATTTGATTTGATTTGGTTTCTTTATTTTCATTTACACACACATACTTACAGAGGAGTGGTAAATGGAGGTGGATCAGGGGAAAAAGCCGCACAGACGCGGCTTGAAGTAACCTTACTGCCTTAGGTACAATATGGCTACATGGGGTAACACCTCGTGTGCCATATATATTGTATTTATATAAAGGCCATAGAAACATTGCAGTTATACAATATATGAAAAAACAATGAAATATTTCCACACGTAATAACAATGCAAACACAGTGCGGCATTGAAAAGATTAAATGATGTGCACTTGGTAACAGAACATAAGATACATTATAAAAATGAACCTAAGATACATTATTAAACTTTCGCAAACGCGCTCTAAAGAGGTGAAAGCAATAGAGTTTTAAATTCCGACAGCAAAAAATCCTGTAAATTATAGCCTGCTCTATCATATGTATTCAGTAATCTTGGAAGGTTATTACACAGCATTTGATAACCGTAATTAGTTCTAGAGCGCGGAACTTTCCATGCTTCAGGTGTACTAGCTAGTTGAATAACGGTATGAATTGACGGATCGTTGTGCAAGTTCTACAAGTAAGGTATTATTACGCCTGGTACCAAGGTAATATTCGCGTAATAGTCTACAGTTATAGATGTTATGGGCTGTAGCAATGTTGTATTTCTCAAACAGGTTTTCAGTAAGGGCGGCATACGGTACCTTAGCGATGACACATATTATTTTCTTCTGCATATGCCCATAATATATGTGAGACACAAATAAAGTTATTTGCCTATAATCAAACAAACTGTCATTAAACCAAATGTGTCGAATTTAGGTCATTGAATAAGGCTGTTATACGTCCAAACTCGGAATCATGGAGCCACAGACTCCTCGTTTCGGTAAGAGCATCCTACGTTTCCTCTGAAAAAAAAAATAAAAGAAGAAAAAAAACAGCCGTACTAAAAAAACATGAAGCGCCAGTGGCACCATAAAATTTGCTGGGAACCAGTAGACAACGTTCAAGGGACATAAAGAAAAATATTCATCTAGCTATATTAAAAAATCAAGGTTCTGTAATAACGAATTCACCAGTGATAGAGAGAACAGAGCTTTGGAAAGCCAGAACATGGCGATTAAGGAAAACTGCAGTGAAGCCACCTATTTTACACTGTGACCTCTCATATGACATCGGCCTTGGCTCATTTACAAAGCGCGGCAAAAAGGGAGGTCCCGTTGGGATGAGGTCAACTCGCCCTTTTTGGCGCGGAATTTCAAATAGAGTAGGTGGCAATTTTCTACGTAAGTCTAGGGCACCAAAAACGACGATAGACTTCTGGATAAAAAATATGTCGATGGAACACTACTTAGTGGTTTCCTTTGTTGCTCATTTAAAGGAGCTCTGGCACATATTTGTAAACATGCAGGAGCGATGCCACACGCTTATCGCAAACAGAGCTGTCACACTTAGCGAGTATGAATGTTGACAGAAACACTTGTAGCTTAATTTGTGGGGTCAGTTGTCTCCAGTACTAACGTTATTGTGAGGTCATGGCACACAGGTATATTTGCTGAAATTGCGCAAAAGTAAGTCTACCCATGATGACGTTACTCATAACAACTCAATTACCAAGAGACCTGCGTGAGTTTCTTCTCACGGCACTGGTGGTTAGCTTGTGTGGCAAGCGCAATGATCACAAGAACGGAGCGAGCCGTTATATCGTGAAGTGACACATTACCGTCCTGAATAACGAAACCGATATTGGGTAACTAAAAAATCACTTTAGTAAACTATTTAGTACACTCTGGTGCTTGTCGACATTTTCTAAGGCTGAGAGAGTGTGGACCTTGGCGCAACAAAATGACAAGCCTTTTCAAATGAGGCGTCAGTACTTCTTTGGGACTGCCTATAATTTGAAGAAGCAGAAGTGCTGCAGAAGAAGACAGTTGCAGATTATCATCGACCATTTGTGGTTTCCAATGTGCCCCCAATGCTCGGCCCACGGGTGGTTTTCGCGTTTCTCCTTCGTGTCGATGCGGCCGCTGAAGCTGCGAATTGATCACGTGACCTTGTACTCAGCAGCAGAAAGCATATCGAATGAGTAGCGGCTCCGTATGACCAATCGAGAGGACAGCTTTGTTTGGCGATGTCGCGAAAAATTAAGTCATGCGCAGTACGTCGATGCGCGTTAACGAACTCCAGATCCAAGAACATCTTGAAATGACGCGCAACGGTACGACACAACAGAGATGAAGACGAACACAGGTGCAATGCGCGCCATTTCAATATGGTTCTTGTGTCAAAATATCAACTAGCCCAACATTCAACTCTTTTAAAGAAGAGCAGATGGTCTATGTAATTCTAGAGCCATATGCTGCGGCGTTTCACATTTTCGGACGGCGTTTACAACGAAGCTCCTTCGTTGCTCCAGGGTGTTAAAATCATTTGCTGCATCATTTAACTCAGGCCTTTAAGAACTCGCCGCGTCACATTAATTTCGAATTATACACCCTTGGGAGGGGCAGTGAAGGTCGCCGTGAGCTACGTGGATAGCGAAGAGGGCAAATTCAATCCAAGGCGCAGAAATTCTACATGCAAAAAAATCGGGTGAGTCTATTCTCCCGGCAGCATTTGTACCGGCGCGCATCTCCTATTGGCGCTCCGAAGTCACATGACAGACTGCCGGGGGAAAAACGGCCTGAAGGTGCGCCCTAACCTAACCTCACATAACCTAATATCACCTAATCAACCTAGCATAACAACATAACCTAACATAAC